>NW_016984718.1:0-1509 GCF_001483705.2 Eufriesea mexicana | reverse complement strand
AAGTTAGCTCACCACGCAGTTAGTCGAAAATGTCAATAAAATTGAATTTTCCAGGAAGATTCTTTTGCATTGCAGTGCCTATAGCACGCCAATAGAATCTATCCTGCTTATATATGCGAGAAAGTTAACTCACCTCGATATTAATCGAAAATCTCAATAAAACAGAATTTTCCAACCACAGTCTATATCATTGCAATGTCTACAGCACGCCAATAGAATCTGCCCTGCTTATGTAGGCCGGGAAGGTAGCTCACCACGATAATAGTCGAAATTGTCAATAATATTGAACTTTCCAGCAAGATTCTATGGCATTGCAAAGCCTATAGCACGCCAATACAATCTTTCCTCATTATTTTTGCGAGAAAGTTAACTCACCACGATAATAGTCGAAATTGTCAATAATATTGAACTTTCCAGCAAGATTCTCTAGCATTGCAATGCCTATAGCACGCCAATGGAATCCTTCCTCCTTATTATTGCGAGAAAGTCAACTCATCACGATATTAGCCTAATGTGTCAATAAGATTGAATTTTCCACCCAGAATCTATAGCATTGCGAAGGCTATAGCAAGCCAATAGAATCATTCATCCTTTATTATGCGAGAATGTCATCTCACCACGATATTAGCCGAAAATGTCAATAAAATTGAATTTTCCAACCACATTCTTTATCATTGCAATGTGTACAGCACGCCAATAGAATCTACCCTGCTTATATAGGCAGGAAAGGTAGCTCACCACGATAATAGTCGAAATTGTCAATAATATTGAACTTCCCTGCAATATTCTATAGCAGTGCAAAGCCCAAAGCACGCCAATAGAATCTTTCCTCCTTACCTATGCAAGCAAGTTAGCTCACCACGAAATTATTGGAAAATGGCAACAAAATTGAATTTTCCACGAAGACAGAATAGCATTGCAATGCCTATAGCACGCCAATAGGATCTATCCACCTTATATATGCGAGAAAGTTAACTCACCACAATATTAGCCGAAAATCTCAATAAAACTGAATTTTCCAACCACAGTCTTCAACATTGCATTGTCTATAGCACGCCAATAGAATCTACCCTGCTTATTTAGGCATAAAAGGCACCTCACCACGATAATAGTCGAAACTGATAATAGTATTGAACTTTCCAGCCAGATTCTATAGCATTGCAAAGCCTATAGTACGCCAATAGTATCTTTTCTCCTAACCTATGCAAGGAAGTTAGCTCACCACGCAATTAGCCGAAAATGTTAATAAAATTGGATTTTCCAACCACACTCTATATCATAGCAATGTCCACAGCACGCCAATAGAATCTACCCTGCTCGTTTAAGCAAGAAAGATAGCTCACCACGATAATAGTCGAAACTGTCAATAATATTGAACTTTCCAGCAAGATTTTATAGCATTGCAAGGCCTATAGCACGCCAATACAATCTTTCCACCTTATTTTAGCGAGAAAGTTAACTCACCACGATATTAGCCGAAAATATCAATAAAATTGAATTTTCCAGACA
>NW_016984717.1:0-592 GCF_001483705.2 Eufriesea mexicana | reverse complement strand
TCAATTTTATTGACATTTTCGACTAATATCGTGGTGAGCTATCTTTCTTGCATAAACAAGGAGTAGAGATTATATTGGCAAGCTGTAACCATTGCAATGGTATAGAGTGTGTATAGAGTGCCTCTGGAAAATTCAATTTTATTGACATTTTCGTCTGATATCGTGGTGAGCTAACCTTCTTGCATAAACAAGGAGGAAAGATTTTATTGGCAAGCTATAACCACTGCAATTCTCTAGAATCTGGCCGCAAAATACAATTTGATTGACATTTTCGAATAATATCGTGGTGCGCTACTTTTCTTGCATAAATAAGGAGGAAAGATACTTTTGGCGGGCTATTACCATTGCAGTGGTATAGAATGTGACTGGCAGATTCAATTTCATTTACATTTTCGACTAATTTAGTGGTTAACTTTTTTTCCTGCGTAAATAATGCGGAAATATTCTATTGGCGTGCTATTGCAATCGCAATGCCAAAGAATCTGGTGGAAAAATCAAGTATATAGACATTTTCGAAAAATATGGTCGAGAGCTAGCTTTCTTCCATATATCAGGAGGAAAGATTCTGTTGGCATACTATAGGCATTGCAAT
>NW_016984716.1:0-660 GCF_001483705.2 Eufriesea mexicana | reverse complement strand
CTATAGCGTTTGCAATGTCATAGAATCTTGCTGGAAAATTCAATTTTATTGACATTTTGGACTTATATCGTGGAAAGCTAACTTTCTTCAATAAATAATGAGGAAAGATTCTATTGGCGTGCTCTTACTGCCATTGCAATGCTACAGAATCTGGCTGGAAAGTTCAATTTTATTGACATTTTCGAATAATATCGTGGTGACTAAGCTTTCTCGCATAAATAAGGAGGAAAGATTCTATTGGCGTGCTACAGGCTTTGCAATCCTATTAAATCTGGCTGGAAAGCTCAATATTATTGACATTTTCGACTAATATCGTGGTGAGCTACCTTTCTTGCATGAGTAAGGAGGAAATATCCTATTGGCGTGCAATAGCCTTTGCAATGATATAGAATCTGTCTGGAAAGATCAATTTTATTGACATTTTCGACTAATAACGTGGTGAGCCAGCTTCCTTGCATACGTAAGGAGGAAAGATCCTTTTGGCGTGCTATAGCCACTGCAATGGTGCAGAATCGGGCTGGAAAGTTCAATTTTATTGACATTTTCGACTAATAACGTAGTGAGCTAACTTTGTTGCATAAAATAGGGGGAAAGATAATACTGGCAAGCTATAACCATTGCAATGCTATAGAATCTGGACGGAAAATTCAATTTTATTGG
>NW_016984715.1:0-251 GCF_001483705.2 Eufriesea mexicana | reverse complement strand
GCGGCACGTAAGTTTGGGTCATGATACGTTCGGTTATGTTAGGGTTGGTTTCGTTAGCAGAGGATATCTTTGACTTTGGTGCTATAGCCTGCTATTAGGTGGATTTCTGCGCCCTACTGGGCTCTAATATTTTCAGCGTACCTCTGGACAGGGCATCAATGGTTGTCTCTGCACGTTGCGTTCAATCTGGTTACGTTCGGTTTGGTTGGGTTGCACTAAGTACGGTCTGGCTATCTTTATCTTTCGCTGTG
>NW_016984714.1:0-2265 GCF_001483705.2 Eufriesea mexicana | reverse complement strand
CATCCTAACATGCCGCGACCACAATTTCTGGCCTCCCCAGAGACAAGCAGAACACACTAGTGGGGAGTAGAACGCAGAAATCCATAGAATCGCGGTATATATCAGAAAAGTCAAAGCTGCCCATACCTAACCCAAGCCAAAAGTACTTATCCAGACATAGCCTAGATCAACTGCCTAGATCAACCTAACGTGCCGAGACCGCTGTTGCTGCCAACCACAGAGACAAGCAGGACATACTGCGGCACTGCAGAGGGCAGAAATCCGCCGAAGAACAGTGGGCAGCATAAAATTTGTAGCTACCCTAACCAAACCGAGCATAACCAAACACAACCGAACGTAACCTGACACAACCTGACGTGCCGCGACTACTATTGCTGGCATCCGCAGAACCAAGGAGAAGACAATAGTGGACAGTAGAACGCAGAAGTCTATGTAGTCGCAGTGTGTATCAGAAGATCCAAAGCAGCCTGAACCAAACCCAAACCACCGAAACATAATTAAACGTAGCCTAACTCAACCTAACGTGCCAAGACCGCTATTGCAGCTCTCCGCAGAGTTAAGCAGAGCATACTAGAGCACAGTAGATAGCAGAGATCCACCGAATAGCTGCGTACAGCACAAAAGATAAAGCTCACCTAACCAAACTTTGCCCAAACCCACCAAAGCGCACGTACCCCGACTCAACATAATGTGCCGAGACTACAATTTCTAGCCTTCCCAGAGCCAAGCTGAAAACCTTAGAGGAATGTAGGGCGTAGATATCCACCTGATAGCAGGCAATGGCACTAAGATCAAAGCTACCCTCTCCTCGCTCAACAAAACTTAACATTGCCAGGCGTAACATAACCCAACCTAATGCGCCGCGAACACTATTGATGGCCTCCGCGGAGCCAAGCAGAACACATTACTGGGTAGCACAACGCAGAATTCCATAGAGACGCAGTGTATATCAGAAACGTCAAAGCTACCCAAACCAAACCCAAACCAACGGAACATAATCAAACTTTGACTAACTGAACCTAACGCGCCAAGACCGATATTGCTGCCCTCCCCAGTGTAAAGCAGGACACGCTAGGGCACAGTATAGTGCAAAAATCCACCGAATAGCATTGCACAGCACAAAAGTTATAGCTCTAATAACAAAACTTAACCTAACGCAGCCTAACCGTACGTACACTGACCCAACATAACGTGCCGAGGCGACCATTCCTGGCGTTCCTAGAGTCAATCTGAAGACACTAGAGCACTGTGGGGCGCACAAACGCACCTTACAGTAGAATATAGCACTGAAGACAAGGCTACGATCACCATACCTAGCCAATCGCAGCATAACCAGACGAAACGGTGCCAACCTAACTTGGCGCGGCCACAATTGCTGGCATCCCCAGAGCCAAGCTGATGATTTCAGAGCACTGTAGGGCGCATTCATGCACCTAATAGCGGGCTATAGCGCTAAAGTCAAACCTATCCTCTCCTAAACAAGCCAAACGTAATATAACCAAACGTAACCTAAACCAACCCAACGTGCCACGACCGCTACTGCTGGCATCCACGGAGCCAGGCAGAACACATTAGTGGATAGCAGAACGCAGAAGTCCATACAGTCGCAGTGTATATCTGAAGAGTCTAAGATGCACAAACGTAACACAAACCAACGGAACATAGTCAAACATAGACTAACTGAGACAGACATGGAGAGACCGCCTCTGCTGCCCTCCACAGACAGAAGCAGGACATACCAGATCACAGTACAGCGCAGAAGACCTCCGTATAACAGTGTACAGCGCAAATGTTGTAGCTACCCTAACCACATTCGCTTAACAAGGCATAACCGAACGTAACCTGACTGAACATTACTCGCCGAGACCACTATTCCTGGCCTCCTCTGCGCCGAGCTCAAAATATTACAGCACTGTAGGGCGCAGGTATTCACCTAATATCAAACTATGGTACTAAAGTAGAAGATATCCCCTCCTAACCAAACCACTAGTAACATAACCGAACGTAGCCCAACTCAACCTATAGAGCCGGGACCGCTATTGCTGCCGTCCCGAGGGACAAGCTGAAAATATTAGAGCACCGTAGGGCGCAGAAATCCAACAAATAGCAGACCATAGCATTATGGTCATAGCTAAACCCTCCTAACCGGAACAACATTGGCATAAACAAACGTAACCAAACTCAACCTAACCTGCCGCAACAGCTATTGCTAGCCTCCATAGAGGCAAGCAGAACAAAATAGTGGCGAGTAGAACGCAGGCATCC
>NW_016984713.1:0-947 GCF_001483705.2 Eufriesea mexicana | reverse complement strand
GGGAGGCCAGCAATGGTGGTCTCGTCACGTTAAATTGATTTACGTTACCTTTGCATATGTTACATTTGGTCAGATGAGGACAGCTTTGACTTTCGTGCTATACACTGTTATTAAGTGGATATCTGCTCTCTAATGTGCTCTGTTATATTCTGCTTGGCCCTGGGCTGCCCAGCAGTAGTGGTCTCGGCACGTTAGGTTGAGCTACGTTACGTTTGGCTATGTTATAACAGCATGGATCTGACTTTTGTGGTACGCAGTGTTATTCGGTGGATACCTGCGATGCAATATGCTCTACTATATTCTGCTTGGTGCTGACGAGGCCAGCAACATTGGTCGCGTCTCGTAATATCGAGATATTCTACGTGTGGTTAGGGTATGTTAGTATGGATTGGGTGTGGATACCTTTGTTTCTTCTGCTGTACACTGCGATCCTATGGATTTCTGAGCTCTGCTCTCCTCTACTATGTTCTGCCCGGCTCTGCGGAGGCCAGCCGCTAGCAATAGAGGTATCGTCACTCAAGTTTTAGTTATGCTACGCTTGGTTTCGTTACGTTTGGTTAGGTTAGGATAGGATAGCTTGAAATTTGTGTTATGCACTGCATTGCGGTGGATTTCTGCGCTCTGCTGTCCTCTAGTATATTCCGCTTGGCTATAGGGAGGCCAGCGATACTTGGCCCGCCACATTAGGTTCAATAATTTTACGTTTCTTTATGATACTATCGTTTACGTTAGGATAGCTTAGTTTTGACTTTTGTCGTACACACTGCTATTAGGTGAATTTCTGCGCTCTGCTGAGCTCTAGTACGTACCGCTTGGCACTGTTGAGTGAAGAAGTAGTGCCGTCTGCACGTTAGGTTGAGTTCGGTTACGTTTGGTTAGTTTACGTTAGCTGAAGTATGGTTTGGATATCTTTGAATTTTGTGCTATACAGTGCAATGCGGCTGATT
>NW_016984712.1:0-546 GCF_001483705.2 Eufriesea mexicana | reverse complement strand
TTGACTTTTGTGCTTTTCACTGCTATTCGGTCGATGTCTGCGTTCCGGTTTGCGCTACTGGCCCCTGCTCAACTCTGGGGAGGCCAACAATAGTGGCCGTGGCGCGATAGGTGGTGTTAGGCTGCGTTTCGTGATGTTAGATTGTTTAGGATAGGTTGGGATAGCTCTGACTGTATGCTATACCGTGCTATTCGGCGGATTGCCACGATCTACATTGCCCTACTGTAATCTGCTCGAATCTGGAGAGGCCAGCAATAGAAGTCTCGGCACGTTAGATTTATTTATGCTCCGTCTGGTTGTGCTATGTTTGTTTGGTTTAGGCTTGTATAGCTTCCCTTTCGTGGTATGAACAGATATTCCGTGGATTTCTGAGCTCCACTGTGCTGTAGTATGTTCTGCTTGGCTCTGGGGAGGCCAGCATTAGTGGTCATGGCACGATAGGTGGTGTTAGTATACGTTTGGTAGTGCTACTGATGGTTAGGCTATGATAGAATAGCTTTGGCTTTGTGCTCTGTACTGCTATTCGGTGGCAATGACTTTTGTGTA
>NW_016984711.1:0-258 GCF_001483705.2 Eufriesea mexicana | reverse complement strand
GTATGGATTGATGGCCGTATGGATGGATGGATGGATGGATTGATGGCCGTATGGATGAATGGACGTATGGATGGGTTGAGGTGTGGATGAATGGATGTACGGATGAATGGATGTACGGAAGAATGGATGTATGGATGTATGTATGTATGAATGTATGGATGTATGTACGTATGAATGTATGGATGTAAGATGAACGGATGTATGCATGTATGGATGTATGGATGTATGGATGTATGTATGGATGGATGGATGGACTGG
>NW_016984710.1:0-520 GCF_001483705.2 Eufriesea mexicana | reverse complement strand
TATACATCCATACCTCCATACATCCGTAGATCTTTCCATCCATACCGCTATCCATCCATACATACATCTATCGATACCGCCATCCATCCATACATCCTTGCAACCATACGATATCCTTGCAACCATACGTCCACCCATCCATACATCGATCGCTCCATACATTCATAGATCCATACACCGATCGATCCATACATCCATATATCCGTACATCCATACATTCGTACATCCATACATCCATACATCCGAACATCCATACATTCGTACATCCATACATCCATACGCCCACACATCCATACATCCATCCATACAACAATTCATCCATACATACATCCACCCATACATCAACCCACCCATCCGTCCATACATCCATACATCCGTACATCCGTACATCCATACCTCAATCCATTCATACATCCACCTATCCATAGAACCATTCATCCATACATAAATCCATCCGTACGTCCACCTTTCTACACATCCATCCATCCATACATCCAGCCATCCATACATCCATCCACTC
>NW_016984709.1:0-510 GCF_001483705.2 Eufriesea mexicana | reverse complement strand
TAACCAAACTTATCCTAACCCAGCCTAACCGAACGTAACCCGACCATACATAACCTGCCGAGAACACTATTGCTGGCATTCACAGTGCCAAGCTGAAAATATTAATCTTAACATAACCAAACGTAACATAACACAAGCCGTCGTGCGGCGACCGTTATCGCTGGCCTCCCCGGAGCCAAGCAGAATACGTTAGTGGAGAGTAGAACGCTGAAATGCATAGAATCGCCGTGTATATCAGAAAAGATGGAGCTACTAAAACCTAACCAATACCAACAGAAGACAGCCAAACATTGCCTAACTCAACCTAAAGTGCCGAGATCGCTATTGCTGCCCTCATCAAAACCGAGCACGACATACTGCAGCACAAAAGAGCGCAGAGGTCCGCCGAAAAGCAGCGTACGCCACAAGAGTTAATGCCATCCTGTCCAAAGTTCGCACAACACAACCTAACCGAACGTAACCTAACCAAACACAACGTGCCGAGATGGATATTGCTGGCCTTCCCAAACA
>NW_016984708.1:0-1231 GCF_001483705.2 Eufriesea mexicana | reverse complement strand
AAGCGAACCTAACCAAACGTAGAATAACTGAACGTAACGTGCAGAGACCTCTACTGCTGGCCTCCCCAGAGCCAAGCTATACATATTAGAGTACAGTAGAGCGCAGAAATCCACCGAATAGCAGAGTGTAACGCAAAAGCCAAAATCATTCCAACAAAACGTAACCTAACATAACATAACTAAATGTAACCTAACACAACCTATCGTGCCACGACCGCTATTGCCGGCCCCGCAGGGCCGTGCAGGGTTTAGTAGAGCGCAGTAGTGCTCACAAAGCCACCAAATAGTAATGTAGAGCAAAAAGGTCAATGATATCCTTACCTAACCGGACCTAACCTGGACAAACCGAACGTAGAATAGCTAAGCCTAACGTGGCGTGACCACTAATGCTGTTCCCCAGAGACAAGTAGAATATGATGGAGCACATTAGGGCATACATGTCCAAAGAATATCAGTGTTGGGCACATAAGTCAAAGCTATCCTAGCCTAACCCAACGACACCTAACATAACCAAACCAAATATAACACAACCTAACGTGCCGAGACCACCATTACTGCTCTCCTCAGAGCCATGCAGAACATACTTGTGCACAGTAGAGCGTAGAGACCCGCAGTGTAGCAGTGTATACCACGAAAGTCAAATCCATCTAAACATATACCGAAATAACGTTACGCAACCAAACGTAGCCTAGGCCAACGTAACGGGCCGAGACAACTATTGCTGGCCCACCCATGGTCGGGCGTATTACTTTAGAGTAGCGTTGAGCGTAGAAGCCACCGAAGAGCAGTGTATAGCGTTACCGTTATATCTACACTATCCTAACCTATCCAAACGTAATATAACCAAACGCAGCATATCATAACCCGGCGTGTCGAGACCACAACTGCTGGCCTCCCTAGAGCCAAGAAGAATATAGCAGAGCACAGTAGAGCGCAGAGAGCCACCAAATAGCAGTCTATAGCACAAAGGTCAAAGGTATCCTGACCGAACCTATTCGAACCTAACCTAACCAAACGTAGAATAACTGGACCTAACGAGCCGAGACCCCCATTGCCGTCCTCCCCAGAGCCATGCAGAACATATTAGAGAAAAAGAGCGCAGAAATCCACCGAATAGCAGTTTGTAACGCAAAAGTCAAAGCCTTTCCAACCAAACGTTACCAAACCAAACCTAAGCAAACGTAACCTAACTCAACCTAAAGTGCCCACGCCACTATTGCTGACCTCCGCT
>NW_016984707.1:0-518 GCF_001483705.2 Eufriesea mexicana | reverse complement strand
GGTGCATTTCTGCGGTCTGCATTGCTCCTCTATATTCTGCTCGAATCCTGGGAGGCCAGCAATGGTGGTCGTGCCGCGTCAGGTTGAGTTATGCAACGTTCGGATATGTTGGGTTTAGGTTATATTTGTTTAGGATAGGTTTGACTTTCGTGCTGTACACCCTTGTCAGCTGGATTTCTGTCTTCTACTGTGCTCTACTATACTCTGCTCGACTCTTTGGAGGCGAGAAGTAGCGGCCGCGGCAATTTAGGTCGAGTTATGTTACGATAGGTTTGGCTAAGTTGTGCTAAGTTTGGTTAATGTAGATACTACCATCGTGCTGTACACTGTTTTTCGGTGTATATCAGTGATCTGCACTACTCTGATACATTCTACTTGGTCGTCTGTAGTCCAGGAGCAATGGTCTCGGCGCTTCCTGTTCGGATCTGCAGCGTTCGGTTCGGTTAGGCTAGGTAAGGTTAGGTAGGCATTTCTTCGGCTTTTGTGCTGTTCACTGCAGTGTGGTGGATTCCTGTGCT
>NW_016984706.1:0-533 GCF_001483705.2 Eufriesea mexicana | reverse complement strand
CATTTTCCTGTGCTCTGGTAAATTCTGCTTTGCTCTGAGGATGTCAGTAATAGCGGTCTGGGCGCCATATGTTAGTTGGGTTGCGCTTGGATTTATTATATTTGGTTTCGTTATGCTAATGTTACCTATGTCTCTTGTATGCAGCTCTTCGGTGGACTTCTGCGTTCCACTGAGACCTAGGAGTCCCTGCTTTGCTTTGGGATTTCCGGAATTATTGGCCGCGGCGCGTTAGCATGCATTAGGTTACGTTTGGTCAGGTTAGACTCGCTTGTGTTAGGATAGAGTATCTTTGACTTTCGTGCTATACTCCAATATTCGGTGGATTTCTACGCTCTACATTGCTCTACTATGCTCTGCTCGACTCCAGGGAGCCACGTCATAGTGTTGTCGGCACGATTGTTTGAGTCAGTCTACGTTCGCTTGGGTTATGATAGTTTGGGTTTGGCTTGCGTCGCTTTGAGTTTCGTGGAACAGATTGTCGTTCGGCGGATTTCTGCGCTCTACTGTACCATAGTATCTTCTGCTTTTCTCAG
>NW_016984705.1:0-329 GCF_001483705.2 Eufriesea mexicana | reverse complement strand
CTTTTCGCTATTTTCGAAAATACATCTCCAGTATAAAGTTATTCTTTTTTTCAAAAACAAGATTCATATTTAGTCTTCAGGTTTAAATAAACCATTATTTTTAACCTTCATAGACATTTCTTTATATCATAAAGGAAGATGATCATAAAACTCTTTATTTATTTAATTTTTATTTGTAATTGTCATTATCATAATTTCATATGAATTTCAATTCTATGTATGTGGCTGGAAAAATTTTAAATTTCATTCTATACAACACTCAATAATTAAATATCAGGAGTTGCGACAAATTTAAGATCACAGTATTTAGTATAGCATTCAAATAATGA
>NW_016984704.1:0-404 GCF_001483705.2 Eufriesea mexicana | reverse complement strand
ATTCTTCTTAAGTTTTTACTTCGTCGTCACTTTCCTAATCGCTACTATGGTCTTCCTTCCTTTCTTTATTTGCAAGTTCAAGCGATTCAAATGCTGGTTGTTAGCTTAATTTTGAATCACTTAAATGACCATGAGCTGATTTTCCCTCACCACTAAACGATTTATTTAATATCACAGATTAGTCTTCATCTTTCTCTGCTTTTTCACCAAATGATAGAAGTTTGAAATCTCTGCAACAAAATTTGTCATTGCAAAGAATAATACTATCATGGCTAAATGCTACAAACATATATGATTTTTACTTTACTGCTGCTTTTCTAGTTTCTTTTCTGAACTATTACTCTTGGTATAATATCAGAAAATGGATTGTTCAATAATTCAGCTTTTATCATTTTTGGAGCATA
>NW_016984703.1:0-1091 GCF_001483705.2 Eufriesea mexicana | reverse complement strand
CGTACCCCACCTCAACATAACGTGCCGAGACCACCATTGTTGGACTCGCTGAGCCAAGAAGGAAATCCTAGAGCACACTGCAGAGCAGAAATCCCCATAAAAGCAGTGTACAGCACAAAAGTCAAAGTTACCCTATCCTGATATATAAATCCGTAACATAATCAAACGTAACATAACTAAGCCTAACGTACAGCGACAACTATTGCTGGCCTCCACATGGTCGAGCAGGACGCATTAGAGGAGAGTAGAGCGCAGAAATCCTTAGAATCGCAGCGTACAGCGCAATATTCACTGCTATCCAAACCGAACCCAAGTTAACGTAACCTAACCGAACGAAGCGTGACTCAAGAAAACGTGTCGCGAACACGGCTTCCGCCCTTCCCTCAGACAAGCAGAATATAGTAGAGCACAGTAGGTCAAGGAAATCCACCGAATAGCAGTATATGGCACGAAAGCCGAAGCTATCATAATCAAGCTTAACGTAACCTAACCAAATCAAACGTAACCTATAACAAACTAACCTGCAGCGAACACCATTGCTCGCCTCCACTGTGTCGGGCAGATTATAGTAGATCAATGTAGAGCGTAGAAGTCGACCGTACAACAGTGTTCAGCGCAAACGTAGAAGAAATCCTGACCAAACCTTCCTAACCTAACCTAATGAAAAAATAATACCTATTTCAAAATGACGTACCGTGACCACCGTTGCTGGCAACCCCAGAGCCAAAGGGGACACATTACAGCACAGTAGATGGCAAAAGTCCACCGAATGACAGCGTATTGCGCAAAAGTCTAATACACTCTATCCTAACCTAACCAAACGTAGCATAATCGAACGTAACCTAACTCAAACTACCGTGCCGAGGACACCATTGCTAGCCCCGCTAGAGCCAATCCGGGTATACTAAAGCACAGTAGACCGCGGAAATCCACCGCAGTGCAGTGAATAGCACAAAAGCCGTAGATATCCTGACCAAACCTGACCTAACCTAACCTAACCGAACGCAGCATGACACAACACGACTTGCCGCGATCATTCCTCCTGGCATCCCCAGAGCCGTGCAGAATGTTGCAGAGCACAGTAGATCACA
>NW_016984702.1:0-606 GCF_001483705.2 Eufriesea mexicana | reverse complement strand
GCTCGTCCGAACTTTCAGCGCGCAATGGTGTCCCGACAACGGCTGCAACTCGCTTTTGCACGGAACATTTGGCAGATACTAGCATCTACGGTTGCGAGACTCTCAGACCCGTTGCAATTCCGCGCCATTTTCTCCCATCTACGGATTTTCGCTGTGTTTCTTCCATCTACAGATTTTCGCTGTGCCCCCCTTCCGAGGAGGCAGTTTCGAACGATCGAACGGAAAACAGATCCGGATATCGCGCCCATTACATAATCGCGAATTCTCTCTGTTCGCGTTGGCGATTCTTCATCAGACCGATCGGACATCGGTTGAAAGACGGATTTTATGGGATCGACTAACAGGATTATCGCAACGACCTGTGCGAAAGCGATTTCCATTAGGCTGCATCTCTCCGCGATCAACGGTCGAGCGATATCGCGACAGATAAAAGGCGCCGCGGGTCTCGCGCAGCGCCGTTTTGTTATTGCTCGAGACTCTGACGGCGCCATCGATATTTGCCCCGCGGAACAAACGGAACGCGCGATACAAATCCGTTTACACACTTTCGCTCGCGCGATAATTAGATTTCCGGACTATCGAATGCAGGTCGCGCGTCAAAACGGA
>NW_016984701.1:0-938 GCF_001483705.2 Eufriesea mexicana | reverse complement strand
TTATTCCGCTAAAATAACTTAAAAAATTGGTGAACCAGACAGATTAACTAGAAGATACGGTCGACCGCTTGAAGTATTAATCAATATCGTTGTTTCTATTAAAGTCAAGTATATTTATTTGCGTATTTATTTGCACGGGGTTAACCAATGTGAAAAATGAAAAGGAGATTATTTCAGTGAGGCATAAAGCTAATGGCAATGGAGAAAGGTAGAAGTAGGGTATGGAAATAAAAGTGAAAGCAAGAATATACTAATACACGGACGAGTTGTATAACAGAATTGGAAAAAAGAATTTTCTACAGAGAAGTGCCACATTGTAACTGTTTTACAGGGCGAAACTGTCGGCTAAATTAATCTAGGTTAATGTAAGTGTTGCTAACTTTTATAATCATTCTATAAATACGTGAATGGCACGCAAAAGCGGTACTATATTATTGTGTACGGAGAAGGATGTATCGTTTTGAATAAAATGTAGGCACATAGATTGAGGACTTTTCCAATATATCAGGATAATTTGCAAGGCCAATGAGCACTTTATGGACAAGAGGGTATTAGAGATGTCTCTCCTCCATTCCAACGTTGCCAAATTGGTTGGTGTGAGTATGAAGTCATATATATGACAGTACATGGACTTGGGTTTCCCAATGCGTCGTGAAGCTAATAGGGTATTAGAGATGTCTCTCCTCCATTCCAACGTTGCCAAATTGGTTGGTGTGAGTATGAAGTCATATATATGACAGTACATGGACTTGGGTTTCCCAATGCGTCGTGAAGCTAAACGTAGGAACTGGTATCACACTCTTCCTAAAGAGACAGCTTGCAGTTTAATGTAAAGGGTTCCTAGAATTCTGTGCCAGACAGATTTGATTACTGTTTAATACATTGCTTTGATTAATGCTGACCATTAAATTGAACTGACTAGTGTATTGGCATTCAAT
>NW_016984700.1:0-1130 GCF_001483705.2 Eufriesea mexicana | reverse complement strand
GCGTTAGGTGTGTTAAATTACGTTTGGTTCGGTGGGTTTCTTAGGGTTTGGTTAGGGCGTCTATGACTTTCGTATTTGACACTGCCATTCTGTGGAACTCTGCGCCCGACTCTCCTCTAATATACTCTGCTTGGCACTTCGGAGGTCGGCAATAGTGCTCTCGGCACGTTGGGTTGAGTTATGCTACGTTTCATTAGTTTACGTTGGTTAGGTAAGTATGGGGTAACTTTGACCTTTGCGCTATACACTGCTATTCGGTAGATTTCTGTGCCCTTCGTTGCTCTGCTATGCCACGCACGACTCTGGGTAGAACAGCAATAGCGGTCGTGGCCCGATAGATTGTGATAGCTTACGCTTGGTTAGGTTAGGTTAGGTTACGTTTGGCAGGACGGCTTCGACTTTTGTGTTATACGCTGCTGTTTTGTGGATTTCTGCGATCTACGATGCTCTGCTATGCCCTGCTCAGCTCTTGGCAAGCTAGCAATTGTGGTAGCGGCACGTTGGGTTTAGTTGGATTACGTTTGGTTATGTCAGGGTTCGTGTGGTTAGGAGAGGGTACGATAGCTTCGACTTTTGTACTATAGTCTGCTGTTCGGTCGATATCTTTGCTCCGCATTACTCTGCTAGCATCTGCTTGAACCTGGGGAGGCCAGTAATAGCGGTCGTTTTACGTTTGGTTCAGATATGTTGCGTATAGCTTTCTTAGGTTAGGGTAAGTTTGGTTAGGGTAGCTTTGACTTCTGTGCCGTACACTGCTGTTTGTTGGTTTTCTGGTTGGGCTCTACTGTGTTCTAGTATTTTCTGCTTGGCTCTGCGGTGGCCGGCAATGGTGGGCCCGGCACGTTTGGTTACGATAGGTTGCGTTTGGTTATACTACGTTTGGAAAGGGTAGGATAGGATAGATTTGACTCTTGTGCTATACACTCCTATTCGGCATATTTTTACGCTCCACGTTGTTCTACTGTACTCTGCTCGAGTCTGGGCATGCCGGTGATAGTTGTCTCGGCATGTTAGTATGAGTTAGGCTGCCTTTGGTTATGTTACGTTAGCTTGGGTTAGGTGTGGAAAGATCAGACTTTCGTGGTATACGCTGCTATACGTTGAATCTCTGTGCTCGAGTGTGCTTTAGC
>NW_016984699.1:0-260 GCF_001483705.2 Eufriesea mexicana | reverse complement strand
GTCTTTCCTCGTTGTTTATGCAACAAAATTAGCTCTCCACGATATTAGTCGATAATGTCAATAAAATTGAATTTTCCAGCCAAATTCTATAGCTTTGCAATGGCTATAGCGAGCCAATAGAATCTTTCCTCCTCATTTGTGCATCAAAACCAGATCACCACGAGATTAGTCGAAAATGGCAATGAAATTGAATTTTACTGTCATATTCGATATCATTGCAATGGCTATAGCATGCCAATAGAATCTTTCCTCCATAATTA
>NW_016984698.1:346-550 GCF_001483705.2 Eufriesea mexicana | reverse complement strand
CAAACGTAACCTAATATGACCTAGTGTGCGGCGACCACTGCTGCTGGACCTCGAGAGTCACACTGCGTATAGTAGAGCAGCGCAGATGACAGGAATCCACCGAATAACTGCGTATCGCACGAAAGCCAAGGCTACCATAACCAAACACACCCTAACCTAACATAACCAAGCGTAACATAACCCAACCCAACGTGCCACGAGCAC
>NW_016984698.1:0-260 GCF_001483705.2 Eufriesea mexicana | reverse complement strand
TATCATATCCTAACCTATCCAAACGTAATATAAACGAACGTAACGTAACTTAAATTAACGTACCGGGATCACTGTTGCTGGCCTTGCCAGACACAAGCAGGATATACTGGTGCACAGAAGGACGGATAAAGGCACCAAATGGCAGCGTATAGGACAACAGGAAAAGAAACCATAACCTAACACCTCCTAACCTAACATAACCAAATGTAGACTGACTGAACCTAACGTGCCGGGTCCAATACTACCGGCCACCCCAGAAC
>NW_016984697.1:0-565 GCF_001483705.2 Eufriesea mexicana | reverse complement strand
AGATTCTTACCTCCTTATTTTTGCAAGAAAGTTAGCTCACCACGATAATAGTCGAAAATGTTAGTAAAATTGAATTTTCCGGGCAGATTCTATAGAATTGGAATGGCTATAGCACGCCAGTTGTATCTTTCCTCCTTATTTATGCAAGAAAGTTAGCACACCGATATTAGTCGAAAATGATAATAGAATTGAATTTTCCAGACAGATTCTATAGAATTGCAATGGCTGTAGCACGCCAATAGAATCTTACCTCCTTATTTTTGCAAGAAAGTTAGCACACCGATATTAGTCGAAAATGATAATAGAATTGAATTTTCCAGACAGATTCTATAGAATTGCAATGGCTGTAGCACGCCAATAGAATCTTACCTCCTTATTTTTGCAAGAAAGTTAGCACAACCCGATATTCGTCGAAAATGTCAATGAAGTAGATTTTTCGAGCAAGGTTCTGTAGCATTGCAAAGGCTATGCCTCGCAAATAGAATCCTTCCTCCATATTTACGCAAGAAAGAAGGCTCACCAAGATATTAGTCGAAAATATCAATAAAAATGAATTTTCAAGCAA
>NW_016984696.1:0-559 GCF_001483705.2 Eufriesea mexicana | reverse complement strand
CACCGCACTGCAGTGTATAGCACATAGGTCAAAGATGCCCTAAACTAACTTTTCCAAACATAATATGACCAAACGTAACCTAACTCAACATAACGTGCCTCGAACAAGGTTTCTGTTCTCCATGCCAATCCGGTTAGAGGATAGCAGAGCGCTGAATTCCATTAGGTGGCAGGGCACACCGCAAAAGTCAATGATATTCCAAACAAACCCAAACATACCTAATCTAACGATATGTGGCCAAACAGAAGCTAATGCGCCGTGGCCAATATATCTGGCTCCCTAGGTGCAAAGCAGAAAATATTAGATCACAGCAGAGCGCAGAAATCCACCGAAAAGCAGTGCATAGCACAGATATCAAAGCCACTAACCAAACCAGGCACAACCTAACCTAAGCAACAGAGAATAACTGAACCGCAAGCGACGAGACCAGTATTGCTGGCCTCCACAGAATCAAGCTGAACATATTAGAGCTGAGTAGAGCGCATAAATCTACCGCATGTCAGTGCACAGCACAAGAGTCGAAGCGATCCACTCCCAACTTAACCAAACCTTATACAAT
>NW_016984695.1:0-599 GCF_001483705.2 Eufriesea mexicana | reverse complement strand
AAAATATCAATAAAATTGGATTTTCCAGTCAGATTCTATAGCACTGCAATGGCTATAGCATGCAAATAGAGTAATTCCTCCTTATTTATGCCACAAAATTAGCTCACCACGATATTAGTCGGAACTGTCATTAAAATTGTATTTTCCAGTCAGATTCTATTACAATGCAATGGCTATAGCATGCCAATAGTATCTTCCCTCCTTATTTATGCAGCGAAATTAGCTAACCACGGTATTAGTCGAAAATGTCAATTTAAATGAATTTTCCAGTCATATTCTCTAGCATTGCAATGTCAATAGCATGCCAATGGAATCTTCCCTCCTTATTTATGCAGCGAAATTAGCTAACCACGGTATTAGTCGAAAATGTCAATTTAAATGAATTTTCCAGTCATATTCTCTAGCATTGCAATGTCAATAGCATGCCAATGGAATCTTCCCTCCTTATTTATGCAGCGAAATTAGCTAACCACGGTATTAGTCGAAAATGTCAATTTAAATGAATTTTCCAGTCATATTCTATAGTATTGCAATGTCAATAGCATGCCAATGGAATCTTCCCTCCTTATTTATGCAACGAAATTAGCTCACCACGATAA
>NW_016984694.1:875-1131 GCF_001483705.2 Eufriesea mexicana | reverse complement strand
ATCCAATGGCAAGTACAGCCATCTACTTGCCCGTGAATAGGTCTATTCAAAATCTATAACCTGCTATAGCGTGGTGAATAGATCGCCTAACGCCTTCCATCCAATGGAAAGTACAGCCTGCTAGTTGCCATAGAATAGGTCTATTCAAAGCATATAATCCGTTGTAGCTTGGTGAATAGGTTGCTTAACGCCTTCATGCAATGGAAAGCACAGCCACCTACTTTCCAGAGAATGGTTCTATTCAAAATCTATAACC
>NW_016984694.1:408-769 GCF_001483705.2 Eufriesea mexicana | reverse complement strand
ATCTGTTATAGCTTGGTGAATAGGTCGCCCAACGCCTTCAATCCAATGGCAAGTACAGACTTCTACTTGCAAGAAAATAGGTCTAACCAAAATTTATAACCTCTTATAGCTTGGTGAATAAATCGCCTATCGCCTTCAATCCAATGGCAAGTACAGCCATCTACTTGCCCGAGAATAAGTCTATTCAATATCTATAAGCAGTCATAGCTTGGTGATTAGAGCGCCTAAGGCATTCAATCCAATGGCAAGAACAGCCATCTACATGCCAGAAAATATGTATATTCATATTCTATAACCTGTTATAGCTTGGTGAATAGATCGCCTAACGCCTTCAATCCAATGGCAAGTACAGCCATCTACT
>NW_016984694.1:0-212 GCF_001483705.2 Eufriesea mexicana | reverse complement strand
ATATGTCTATTCAAAATCTATAATCTGTTATGGCTTGGTGAATAGATCATCAAACGCCTTCAATCCAATGGCAATTACTGCCGTCTACTTGCCTGACAATAGGTCATTTCAAAATCTATAACCTGTTGTAGCTTGGTGAATAGATCGCTTAACGCCTTCAATACAATGGCTAGTACAGCCATCTACATGTCAGAGAATAGGTGTATTCAAAA
>NW_016984693.1:0-935 GCF_001483705.2 Eufriesea mexicana | reverse complement strand
ATCTCTACCTATCGTGCCGCGACCACAATTCCTGGCGTCCACAGACACAAGCAGAGTGTGATAAGCACAGTAGAGCGCAGAAACCCACCGAGCAAGTAAGTACAGCGTAAAGGTCATGACCACCCTCTCCTGGCCCAATCAATCGACACATACACAAACGTAGCCTAACTCAACCTAAAGTGCAGCGAACACTATTGCTGGCCTCCCGAGTGTCGAGCAGAGTATAGTAAGGCCATGTAGAGCGCAGGAATCCACCGAATTGCATTGCACAGCACAGAAATCAAAGCTACACCGCTGTACCCAAACCAAGCCTAGCCTAACCAAGCGTCATCTAACTCAACGTACTGTGCTGCGAACACAATTGCTGGCATCCCTGGCAATGCAGAGCATATTATAGGAGAGTAGGGCGCAGAAATCCACGCAATCGCAGTGCATAGCAAAGCGATCGAAGCTAGCATATGTTAACGTAACCAAACGTAACATAACCGAGCGTAGCCTACCACTACCCAGCGTGCCGATAACACTATTACTTGCATCTCCAGAGCCAAGTAGATTATACTAGAGCAATGTAGGTCGTAGTAATGGACAGCATTGTAGTGTATAGCACAAAAGTCAATGTTATCCAAACCTAACCCGAGCTAACAAAACCTAACCCGACATAGACAAGCTCAACGTAACGTGCCGAGACTACTCTTGTTGGCTTCCCGAGAGTCGAGCAGAGTATAGTGGAGCTACGTAGAGCGCAGAAATCCACCGAATAGCAGTGTGTAACGCAAAAGTCAAAGAAATCCTAACAGAGCCTCCATAACCTAACCAAATGAAACGTAAACTTACGCAACCTAACGTAACGATACCATTATTACTGGCCACCCTGTGTCAAGCAGAGCATATTAGAGCACATTGGAGCGCAGAAATACACCGAATAGCAGTTCATA
>NW_016984692.1:0-671 GCF_001483705.2 Eufriesea mexicana | reverse complement strand
ACAGAATGTTAATAAAATTGGATTTTCCAGCCAGATTCAACAGCATTGCAATGGCTATAGGATACCAAATGTTTCGTTCTTCCTTATTTAGGCAAGAAAGTTAGCTCACCAATGTATTAGGTGCCCGCCAATGGAATTTTTCCACCCTATTTACGCAAGAAAGTTAGTTCACCACGACAATAGCCGCACATGTGAATAAAATTGAAATTGCCAGACATATTCTATAGCATTGCGATGGCTATTGCGCGCCAATAGAGCCTTTCCTCCATATCTATGCAACGAAGTTAGCTCACCACGATATAAAGCGAAAATGTCAATAAAATTAAATTTTCCAGCCAGATTCTGTAGCATTGCAATGGGAGTAGCACGACAATAGAATCTTTCCTACTTATTTAAGCTGCAAGGAGGTTAGCTCACCGCGATATTAGCCGAAAATGTCAATAAAATTAAATTTTCCCGTCAGATTCTGTAGCATTGCAATGGAAATAGCACGACAATAGAATCTTTCCTACTTATTTAAGCAAGAAAGTTACCTCACCACGATATTAAACGAAAACGTCAATAGAATTGAATTTCCCAGCTGGTTTCTATAGCACTGCAACGGGTACAGCGCGCAAATAGAATCTTTCCTCCTTATTAATGCAAAAAAGTTATCTCACCACGATATTATT
>NW_016984691.1:1729-2071 GCF_001483705.2 Eufriesea mexicana | reverse complement strand
TGGGGAAGACAGTGGTAGTTATCTATACACGTTATGTTGAGTTAGGCTACGTCTGACTATGTTTGGTTTGGTCAGGTTTGGATGGGGTACTTATGGCTTTTGTACTGTACACTGATATTCGATCGATTTCTGCGCTGTACTGAGCTCTGATATGATCTGCTTGGCTCTGCGGAGCCCCGCAATAGTGGTCTCGGCCCTTTACGATATGTTATGTTACGTTTGGTTAGGTTCGAATGGGGTAGCTTTGACCTTTGTGCTATACAGTGCTATTGCGTACATTTCTGCGCTCTACTGGACCACAATATGTACTGCCCGGCTCATTGGAGGTTAATAGTGGTGGTC
>NW_016984691.1:0-739 GCF_001483705.2 Eufriesea mexicana | reverse complement strand
CCTAACATAACAAAACGTACCATAACCCAACGTAGCCTGACTCAACGCTACGTACCGAGATTACCTTTGCTGGCCTCCCCATAGTCGAAACCCATCGTAGCTGTGTATAGCACAGAAGTCAAAGTTATCGTATTCTAACCTAACCAGTCGTAACATTACCAAACGCAGCATAACACAACCTAACGTGGCACGGACGCTATTGCCCGCCACCTCAGATTCCAGCATAGTATAATAGAGCAATGTTGAGCGCAAAAATACACCGAATACCAGCGTGAGCACGAAAGTCTTGGATACCCTAACCAAACATGGCTTTACGTAACATAACCAAACGTAGCATAACTCAACGTAACGTGCGGCGGCCGCTATTGATGGCCTTCGTAGTACCAAGCAGAGCACACTAGAACACGTTAGAGCGCAGGGATCCTCCGAACAGCAGTGTACAGCACAAAAGTCGAAGCTATCCTGTCCTACCCTATCCAAATGTAGTATAACAAAACGCAACATAACATAACCTAACGTGCCGAGACCGCTACTGCTGGACTCTCCAGGGCCAAGCAGAATAGTCTAGTGCACAATAGACCACAGGAATCCGCGGCGATGCAGTGTAAAGCGCAAAAGTCGAAGGCGCCCTAACTTATCCAGGCCTAACATAACAAAACCAAACGTAGAATAACACAGTAAAACCTGCCGTAATCACTATTACTGCCTTTCACATAGACAACTGAACACATGACTTCAC
>NW_016984690.1:520-1408 GCF_001483705.2 Eufriesea mexicana | reverse complement strand
GCCACCCCAGAGCCAAGCAGAGCATATTATTGCACAGGAGAGCGCAAGAACCCACCGAACAGCGGTGTATGGCACAAAAGAAGAGGTATCGTATCCAAACCTAGCTAAACGTAACATAGCCACACGCATCCTAACTCGACCTAACACGTCGGGACCACTATTGCAGGCCTCCACAAAGGCATGCAGAATGTACTAGAGCACAGTAGTTCGCAGAGAACCACCTCATTGCAGCGAATAGCACAAAAGTCGAAGATACCCTAACCTAACCTGATCTAAGCTACCCTAAACAAACGTAACATATTTCAACCTAAGGTGCCGAGATCACTATTGCTGGCCTCCCAAGAGACAAGCAGAAAGCATTAGAATGCAGTAGAGCGCAGTAATCCGCCGACAGCAGTGTATTGCGAAAAAGCATAAACTGTCCTCTCCTAACATCACCGAACTTAACATGACCGAACTAAGCATAACTCAGCCTAACGTACCGCGACCACTATTGCTGGCATCCCGAGGGTCGAGCAAAACTTACTAGAGGACAGCAGAGCGCAGGACTTCATAGAATTGCAGTGTGTAGCACATAAAGCATATGAATTCGGACCAAACGCAAGCTAACATAACATAACCGAACGTAGCCTACGACATATTACCGTGCCGCAACCGCAATTGATGACATTCCCAGGGCTAAGCATGATATAGTAGTGCACATTAGAGCGCAGAAATAGTCCTAATAGCAGTGTATATCCCGGAAGTCGAAGTTAACCTGACCGAGCTTAACCTAGTCTAACCAAGCGAAACGCAACTTAACTCAACCTTACATGACGAGACCACTATTGCTGGCCTCCACGCAGACAAGCAGAATGTACTAGTGGAGAGCAGGGCGCAGAAATCCAC
>NW_016984690.1:0-332 GCF_001483705.2 Eufriesea mexicana | reverse complement strand
TCCTCTCCTACCCTAAACAAACATAAGTAACCGTAGGTTATATATCTCAACCTAACGTGCCGAGGCCGCTATTCCTGGAATCCCCAGAGCCAAGCAGAACGTACTGGAACACAGTAGAGTGCAGAAATCCACCGAAAAACAGTGTACACCACGTAAGTCGAAGATATCCAAACCTAACCGAGACTAACATAACATACCCAAACGTAGCCAAACTCAATCTAACGTGCCGAGACATCTGTTACTGGCCTAGCCATAGACGAGCAGATTGCATCACAGCAATGTAGAGCGCAGAAATACACCGGACAGTAGCGTATAGCACAAAGTTAATGCTA
>NW_016984689.1:0-524 GCF_001483705.2 Eufriesea mexicana | reverse complement strand
CCATCCATCCATGCATCCATACATATATACATCCATACATCCATATATCCATACATCCGTACATACATCCAACCGTATATCCGCCCAACCATACATCGATACATTCATACATCAATATATCCATAAATCCATCCACGAATCCATCCACCCATCTATACATCAATACATACACCAATACATACATACACCCATACATCCACACATTCATACATCCATACATTATCACATCCATAGATTCATACATACATACATCCATACATGCATACATCCATGCATCCACCCATCCACAAAACCATCCAGCTATACGTCCATCCATCCGTACACTAATACACCCATACATCCGTCCATACACAGATACATACATACATGCATACATGCATACTCATATTCACACCAACATCGATTCGTACGCCCATACATCCATACACTCATGCATCCATACATCTGCACATCAATACATACATCCATCCATATATCCTGCGATCCACACATCCATCCATCCATCCATCCATCCATCCATACAT
>NW_016984688.1:0-201 GCF_001483705.2 Eufriesea mexicana | reverse complement strand
ATAGATCGCCAAACGCCTTCAATCCAATGGCAAGTACAGCCATGTACTTGCCAGGGAATAAGTCTATTCAAAATCCATAACCTCTTGTAGCTTGGTGAGTAGATAGCCTAACGCCTTCAATCCAATGGCAAGTACAGCCATCTAATTGGCAGAGAATAAGTCGATTCAAAATCAATAACCTGTTATAGCTTGGTGAATAGA
>NW_016984687.1:0-385 GCF_001483705.2 Eufriesea mexicana | reverse complement strand
CCTTACCTATCTTAACATAACCTAAACTAACCAAATGTACCGTAACACAGCCTAAGGTGCCGCAACCGTAATTAATTGAAACCCCAGAGTCGTGCAGAGTATAATAGAGCAATGTAGAGCCCAAAAATCCACCGAATAGCAGTGTATAGTAAAAAAGTGGAGGATATCCTAGCCTAACCTGGCCTAACCTAATCTAACCATACGTGACATAGCTCAACATAACGTGCCGAGACCGCTATTGCTGGCCTGGCAAGAGCCAAGCAAAAAATATTACAAAACGGTGGAGCGCAGAAATACACAGATAGGAGTGTATAGCACGGAAGTCTAGGCTACCCAATCCTAACCCCACCCAACGCAACATAACCGAGCGCAGCATAGCCTAAAT
>NW_016984686.1:0-407 GCF_001483705.2 Eufriesea mexicana | reverse complement strand
AGATCATCTAACGCCTACAGTCCAGTGGTAAGAATAGCCATCTACTTACCAGAGAACAGATCCCTTCGGAATCTATAGCCTGTTATATCATGGTTAATATATCATCTATCGCCTACAGTCCAGTGGTAAGTATAGCCATATTCTTACCAGAGAACGGATCCATTCAGAATCTACACCCTGTTATAGCTTGGTGAATAGATCATCCAACGCCAACAGTCCAGTGGTAAGTATAGCCTTCTACTTACCAGAGAACAGATCCATTCAGAATATATAGCCTGTTATAGCTTGGTGAATAGGTCATCTGACGCCTACAGTCCAGTGCTAAGTATAGCCATCTACTTACCAGAGTACAGATCCATTCTGAATCTATAGCCTGTTATAGCTTGGTGAATATATCATCTAACGCC
>NW_016984685.1:0-720 GCF_001483705.2 Eufriesea mexicana | reverse complement strand
AGGTTATATTCGGCCAGGATAGCTTAGACTTTCGTGCTCTACACTGTTATTCAGTGGATTTCCAATATTTACTGTGCGCTACTTCATTCTGCTTGTCTCTGGGAATGCAAGGGGCAGTGGTCGCGGCATGTAATTTTGAGCTATGCTACGTTTCGTTAGGTAGGGTTATGCCATGTTTGGTTACAGTATCTGCTGCCTTTGTGCTTTTCACTACAATGCGGTGGATTTCTGCTCTACACTGTGCTATGGTAAATTCTGCTCGCCTTCGTGGATGTCAGCAGTAGTGGTCTCGTGATGACAGGTTGAATTAGGTCACGATTGTATACGTTACGTTTGGCAAGGTTAGGAGAGGCCACTTTATCTCTTGTGCTTTGTCTTTCGTGGATTCCTGCGCTCTACATTGCTGAACTATATTCTGAGCGACACAGGGAAGGCGAGCAATACCGGCCGCGGCACATTAGGTAGGGTTAGGTCACGTTCGGTTAGGTAAGGTTAGGTTAAGTTAGGCTAGGACGGCTTCGACTTTTGTGCTGTGATCTGTTATTCGGTGGATTTTTGTTAATAACTGTGCTCTACTGCATTCTGATTAGCTCTGGCAAGTCCAGGTGCTGTGGTCAGGGCACGTTGCGTTGAGTTGCGCAACGCTAGATTGTGTTAGGCCAGGTCAGGTTAGCTCAGGATGTATTCGACTTTTGTGCTATTCACTGCATTACGGTGGAT
>NW_016984684.1:0-1147 GCF_001483705.2 Eufriesea mexicana | reverse complement strand
ACTGACCTGACCTGACCTGACCTGACTTGACCTGACCTGAACTGACCTAACCAGACCTGACCTCACCTGATCTGAACCGTCGTGACCTGAACTGACCTGCCCTGACCTCACCTGAACTGACCTGACCTGGCCAGATATGTACTGGCCTGACCTGACCTCACCAGACTTGACCGCACCTGACATGACCTGACCTGGCGTGACCTGAACTGACCTGAAAGGACATCATCTGACCAGACCTGACCTGACATGACCTGACCTGACCTGACCTGACCTGACCTGACCTGACCTAACCTTACCTGTCCTGGCCTGAGCAGACCAGCCCCGAACTTGCCTGGCCTGACCTGAACTGAGGTGACCTGACATGACATGATCTGATCTGAAGTGAACTGACCTGAACTGACCTGACCTGACCAGACATGATCTGGCCTGGCCTGACCTTACCGGACCTGACCTGAACTGACCTAACCTGACCTGACCTGACCTAACCTGACCTGACCTGTCCTGGGCTGACCTTACCTGACTGATCTGACCTGACCTGACCTGAACTGACCATATATTATCTGGCCTGACCTGGCCTGACCTGAACTGACCTGAACTGACCTGAACTGACAGCATCTGACCTGACCTGACCTGTCCTGACCTGACCTGACCGGACTCATCTGACCTGACTTGACCTGGCCTGACCTGGCCTGACCTGGCCTGACATTGCCTGACCTGAACTGACCAGAACTGACCTTACCTGACCCGACATGACCTGACCTGGCCCGAATTTAACCGGCCGTACCTGACCTGTCCTTACCAGACATGATCTGGCCTGGCATGACCTTACCAGACTTGACCTGACCTGACATGACCTGACCTGACCTGACATCATCTGACCTGACCTGACCTGTCATCGCCTGTCCTGAACTGAAGTGACCTGACTTTTCCAGAGGAGACCTGACCTGACGTGACCTGACCTGCCCTGACCTGACATGACCTGACCTGAACTGACCTAACCAGACCTGACCTGACCTGATCTGAACCGTCGTGACTTGAAATGACCTGACCTGACCTGACCTGAACTGACCTGACCTGACCAGATATGTACTGGCCTAACCTGACCTCAACAGACTTGACCGGACCTGACATGACCTGACCTGGCGTG
>NW_016984683.1:0-825 GCF_001483705.2 Eufriesea mexicana | reverse complement strand
TATGGATGTATGAAGGAATGTATGTATGGATGTATGTATGAATTTATGTACGCGTGTATGTATCAATCTGTGTATTGGTGTTGTATGGTTGCTTGGATGGATGGATGGGTTGGTGGACGGAAGTATGGACGGAATGATGTATGGATCGATGGATGTATGGTTGGATGTATTTGGCAGATATATGGATGGATGGATGTATTGATGTACAGATGTACGGATGCATGAGTGTATGGATGTATGGATGTATGTATGGTTGTTTGTGTGGATCTATGTAGGGATGTATGCAAGGGTGTATGTATACATGTATGTACGGATGTATGCATGGATGAATGTACGAATGTTTTTATTGATGTATGTATGGATGGATGGATGGATGGATGAGTGTATGCGTGGATGGATATATGGATGTATGCGTGTGAGGATGTATGGATGTATGGATTGGTGGATGTGTGGGTGTATGGATGTATGGATGTACGTATGTACGCATGTATGGATGAACAGATGGATGGATGTATGGATGCATAGATGGATGGAAGGATTGGTGGGTGTAGGTATGGATGGAAGTATTTATGGGTCGATGGATGCATGGAAGGGTGGATGTTGGGATGGATGGACGTATGGAAATATGAATGTATGTATGGATGTATTTATGGGAGTATGTATGTATGTATGAATTGATGTATGTATGGATGTATGTATGGAAGTATGTATGGGCGTATGTAAGGATGGATGAGTGTATAGGTGGATGGTATACCTGGATGCATGTGTGTGTGGCTGTATGGCTGTATGGATGGATGGATTTACGGATGTATCGATGTATCTATG
>NW_016984682.1:0-310 GCF_001483705.2 Eufriesea mexicana | reverse complement strand
AGGAAAGATACTATTGGCGAGCTGTAGCCATTGCAATGCTTCAGAATGTGGCTGAAAGACTTAATTATATTGTCATTTCGGGCTAATATTGTGGTGAGCTAACTCTTTTGCATATATAAGGAGGAAAGATAATATTGGAGTGCTATAGCCATTGCATTGATATCCAATGTGTTTGGAAAATTCAATTTCATTGACATTTTCGGCTAATATCGTGGTGAGCTACCTTCATTGCATAAATAAGGAGTAAAGATCCAATTGGCGTGCTATAGCCACCGCAATGATATAGAATCTGGGTGGACAGTTCAATTTT
>NW_016984681.1:0-314 GCF_001483705.2 Eufriesea mexicana | reverse complement strand
GTATCATATCCTAGCCCATGCAAACGTAACATAACCTAACGAAACCTGACCCAACCTAACACGGCAAGACCACTATTGCTGACCTCCACAAAGACAAGTAGAGTGTACTAGAGCACAGTAGTTCGCAGAAATGCTCCGCATTGCACTGAATAGCACGAAGGTCGATGGTAACCGGACCGATGTTGACATAACCTAACCTAACCGATCGAAGAATATCTCAACCTAACGTGCCGAGATCACTATCGCGGGCTTCCACAGTGCAAACCAGAGGATATTAGAAAACAGTACGTCGCAGAAGTCCGCCGAATAGCAGT
>NW_016984680.1:0-560 GCF_001483705.2 Eufriesea mexicana | reverse complement strand
CTATGGAATCTGGCTGGTAAATTCAATTTTACTGGCATTTTCGGCTGATATCGTCGTGAGTTAGCTTTCTTGCATAATTAAGGAGGAAAGATTCTACTGGCGTGCTATAGCTGTCGCAATGCTATGGACTCAGGCAGTAAAATTCAATTTTACTGACATTTTCGACTAATATCGTGGTGAGCAATCTTCCTTGCATAGGTAAGTAGGAAAGATTCTTTTGGCGTGCTATACCCATTGCATTGCTGTCGAATCAGGCTGGAAAGTTCAATTTTGTTGACATTTTCGACTAATACCGTGCGAACTATCTTCCTTGCATAGGTAAGTAGGAAAGATTCCTTTGGCGTGCTATACCCATTGCATTGCTGTCGAATCAGGCTGGAAAGTTCAATTTTGTTGACATTTTCGACTAATATCGTGGTGAGCAATCTTCCTTGCATAGGTAAGGACGAAAGATACTTTTGGCGTGCTATATCCATTGCAATGATATAGCATGTGCTTGGAAAATTCAAATTAATTGACATTTTCGACTAACGTAGTTGTGAGCTAACTTTCTTGCATAT
>NW_016984679.1:0-1297 GCF_001483705.2 Eufriesea mexicana | reverse complement strand
ATGGAGGGCTGAGTACAGCCATCGCGACAGTAACGTAGGCTTTGGAATAATTCGTTCGCTGATCATGCACGTTCTACTGCAATCTTAGGAGAGTCAATGTATAGTGCGGATATGGTTAGGGGCAGAGAAAATTGACAGTACGGTACATAGTACCCCTACCAAGAGAGCACTGTTGGCGTAAGATAAACATGTCCACTAGTGATTTATTTTCTACTTCAATTCAGGAATGAAAAAATATAGATACAATACCCGTCGAGATGTTAATAATTGTCAATACAGTATGGAGTGCCGCCATCATTACAGTACTGTAGCAGCTGGAATTGTTTGATCATTTATGATATGAGTTCCACAGCCATTCTAGAGTAATCAGTGCATAGAAAGGGCATGTCTAGAGATATATACAATTGCAGTACGGTAACTAGTAAACCAACGAAGAGACTACTCTAGCCGATCGAATATTCTCTTCAGTTATGATTTAATTTCTCTAGCAATTCTAAAACGGATATATACGCATCCATTGCATTTCCGGGCATTACCTATTGACATAGCAGGACAGATTACATCCATTGCTACAGTAATGTAGGTGTCGGAATAATTTGTACACTGTTGATGTAAGTTCGACAGTAGCTCAGAAGTAGACAATGTATAATGCAGATATGGATGGAAACATTTTCAGTGTACGGTACTTCCTACATACACCAACACAGCACAGTAGCTGTTGGATTAATCTGTTCACTGATGACTTACATTCTACGGCAATTCCAGATGGAAGAAGGCAGGCCCATTATCACTCGAGACATGAACAGTTGAAAAGACGATACTGAGTACTGTCATCATTTCACTACTACAGCAGTTGGATTGCTTTGTTCACTGGCGATGGATATTCCAAAGCAATTCTGGTATACCCAACGAATGGTTCGTCCATGTCTGGCGATATTTACAATAGACATTACGGTACTTAGTACATACACCAACAATGCACTGTAGCAGTTAGATTAGCCTGGACACTGGTGATTTATATTCCTCTGCAGTTCTAGAATGCAAAATTACACACCCATTATTCCTCGAGATGTTAACAATTGACAACACAGCGCTGAGTGCAGCCATCATCACTTCACTTTAGCCGCTGGATTAATTGGGTCACTGATGACGTAAATTCCAAAGAGTGTCTGGAATAATCAGTGTATGCTATAGTTATAGATATAGATAATTATTATTGTACGTTCGTTTCTCGGTACAGCCATCTACAGAGCTCTGTAGCCGTTGGAATGTTCTGTTCGTGGATGATTCAAGTACT
>NW_016984678.1:0-2091 GCF_001483705.2 Eufriesea mexicana | reverse complement strand
AGGGTATAGCAAAGAAATGTAGAGGGAAAAAATCCACCCAGGAGCAGTGAATGCCCGAAAGACTAGGTAAGCATATCCTAACCTATCCGAACGCAACATAGCCAAAGGTAACGTAACTCCACCTAACCGACCTACACCACTATTGATGACCCCACAATAGAACAGATGTGTATACCACGAAAGTCAAAGCAATCTAAACCTAAGCCAAGAAATCGTAGCCTAACCAAACGAAGCCTAACTCAACCTAACGTGCCGAGACCACTATTGCTGGCCTCCCCAGAGCATAGCAGGCAATATTAGGGCACAGCAGAGCGCATAAACCTACCGAGTAGCTGTAGTGTAGCACAAAAGATAATGCTATCTATACCTAACCCAAAAGAACATAACCTAACCAAGCGTAAGATAATTCAACCGAACATGGCGAGACCACTATTACTGGCATCCGCAGAGCCAAGCAGAGCATATTAGAGCAGAGTAGAGCTCAGAAATTACGGAATTAGGGTGCATAGCACAAAAGTCAGATGTATCCTGTCCTAACCTAATCAAACTTAACATAACCGAACGTAACATAACTCAACCTAACGTGCCGAGACCACAATTTCTCGCATCGGCAGAGCCAAGGAGAACATACTAGAGCGGATTGGAGCGTCGAAATCGAGAGAATAGCAGTGTATTGCACAAAAGTCAAGTTTACCCGAACCAAAACTTCCTAACCCGACAAAACCAAACGTAACATGTCTCAACCTGACGTGCCACGGCCACTATTGCTGTCGCCCCAGAGAAAAGCGGAATATGATGGAGCACTGTAGATCACAGTATTCCAACGAATAGCAGTGTTGAGTACAAAGGTCAACACGATCCTAACCTAATCATGGCCTCCCCAGAGCCAAACAGTACATAATAGAAGAGAGTAGAGAGCAGGGGCCCATCGAATCGCAGGGTAATGCTGAAAAGAGAAAGCTACCCAAACATATCACAAACAAATATAACATAACCAAAGGAAGCCTAACTCAACGTAGCGAGCCGTAACCACTATTGCTGGACGCCGCAGGGCCAAGCAGAATACAGTAGAGTGCAGCAGAGCACAGATGTTAACAGAATAAGGGTGTATACCACGAAAGTCAGCGCTATACTAACCTACCACAATCAAACATAGCCAAACCAAACGTAGTCTAACACAGTCTAACGTGCAGAGACCACCATTGCTGGCCTCCCCGGAGCCAAGCAGAGGATATTAAAGCAATGTAGAGCGCAGAATTCCACAGAGCTTCAGTGTATGGCACAAAAGTCAAAGCTACCCTGTGCTAACGTAACCTAGCGTAACATAACCGTACGTAATATAACCCCAACTGACGTGACGAGACCATTATTGCAGGCCACCCCAAGGCCAAGCTGAGCTTACTAGAGTAGAGTAGAGCGCAAAAGTCCACCGAATAGCAGTGTATAGCGCAAAAGACAAAGCCAACCTAACCAAGCTTCTCCTAACGCAACCTAACCACATGCAACGTGGACGTGCCACACCGCTATTGTCGGCCTCAGAGGAGCCAAACTGAGCATTGCAGTGGAATGTAGAACACAGGAATCGACCGCATAGCAGCGTGTAGCAAAAAAATCAAAGAAATCGGAAAATAACCCATACATACATAACGTGAAAAAGCGTAACATAACTCAACCTACCGTGCCGAGCCCTCCATTGCTGGCCTCCCCAGCGACGTGCAGAACGTATTAGAGCAACGTAGAGCGCAGAAATGCACCATATGGCACAAAAATCAATGCTATCCTCTCCTAACATAACCAATCATTACATAACCGAACGAAACGTAACACCAACTAACGTGCCGTGACTGCTATTACTGGCCTTCAGCGAGTCTTTCAGGGTATTGTAAAGCAACGTAGAGCGTAGAAATCCACCGAAGAGCATTGTTTGGCACAAAAGTCAAGGTTATCCCATCCTAACCTAACCAAACTTAGTATAACCAAAGGTAACCGAACTTAGTGTAACCAAAGGTAACCAAACTCCAACAAACTGACCTACACCACCATTGCTCACCTCCCCAGAGCCAAGCAGAGTATACTAGAGCACAGTGGACT
>NW_016984677.1:0-290 GCF_001483705.2 Eufriesea mexicana | reverse complement strand
AGAGTAGAGCGCAGAAATCCACCGAATGACAGTACATAGCACGAAAGTCATAGCTACCCTGACCAAACTCAACCTAACCCAAACTAACCAAACGTGACCTAACTCAAATCAACGTGTCACGAACACTACTGCTGGCTTCCCGATAGTCGTGGAGAGTATAGAAGAGCAACGTACAGAGCAGAAGTCCTCTGAATAGCAGTGTATGTCACGAAAGCCAAAGATATTCTTTCATAACCTAACCAAGCTTAGCAAAGCCAAACGTAATATGACACAAACTATCGTGCAGCGAC
>NW_016984676.1:0-1919 GCF_001483705.2 Eufriesea mexicana | reverse complement strand
GTCGGGCTAGGCCAGGTTATGTTGGGGTATCATTTACTATTCCGCTTTACACTTCAGTGCGGTGGATTTCTGAGCTCTATTTGCTCTAGTGTGTTCTGCTTGGATCTGGGAAGTCAGCAACAGTGGCGAGGGCACGTTAGTTTCTGCTAGGTTAGCTCTGGTTATGCTACGTTTGGGTAGGTTATGACAATATTACTTTGACTTTTATGCTACATATTGCTATTTGGTGGCTTTCAGCGCTCTCCTGTGCTGTACTATACTGTGCTCGACCCTGGTCGGGCCAGCAATAGTGGTCGTGGCATGATAGGTCTTGTTAGGCTGCGTTTGATAATGCTTACGATTTGTTAGGTTAGGAGATGCTAACAGCGTCTTTTGTGCTATACGCCGCTATTCGGCCGATTTCTACGCCCTATATTGCTCTTGTCTTCTCTGTTCGTCTCGCCGGAGGACAGTAATGGTGGCCTCGGCCCGTTAGTTTGTGTTATGCTGCGTTTGGTTGGGTTACTTCAGTTTGGGCTAGGTTCGGATTGCATAGACCTTCGTGGTATAATCTGTTGCTCGGTGGACTTCTGCGCTTTACTGGGATCTAGCATGTCCGTCTTGACTCTGGGGAGGCCAGAAGTAGTGGTCTCGGCGCGTTAGGTTGAGTTATGCAGCGTTCGGTTTCGATACGTTTGGCTATGTTAGGAAAATATAGCTTCGACTATTGTGTTATGCATTGCCTTTCGGAGGATTTTCGCGCTCCAATGGGCTCTGATATGTTCTGCTTGGCTCAGGGGAGGCTAGCAATAATGGTCTTGTCACGTTAGGTTGAGATATGCTACGATCGATTATGTTACGTTTGATTATGTTAGGATAGGGTAGCTTTGACTCTTGTTCTATGCACTGCTTGTCTATGGATTTCTGCGCTCTACTCTCCACTAATACGTTCTGCTTGGCTCTGAAGATGGCAGCAATGGATGTCTTGTCACGTTAGGTTGAGTTATATTACATGTGCTTACGTTACGTTTGGTTAGAATAGAATAGTTTAGCTTTGAATGATGTGCTATACACTGCCATTCGGTGGATTTCTGCGTTCTACTGTGCTCTAATATGTCACATTTAGCTCTGGGGTGGCCAACAATATTGGTCTCGGCACGCGATGTTGAGTTCGGTTGCGGTTGGATAGACTATGTTACGCTAGGCGCGGTAAGGGTAGCTCTGACCTCCGTGCTATACACGGTTTTTCAGTGGATTTCTGCGCTCTGCTGTGCCTTAATACATTCTGCTTTGTCCTATGTATGCCAGCAATTGTGGTCGCGGCACGTTATGTTGGGATAGGCTACATTCGGTTGGTTTATGGTAGTTTGTGTTAGGCTTGGTTATCTTTGACTTTTCTGCAATACGCTGCGATCTTATGGATTTCTGTACTCTGGTCTCCTCTAATATGTTCTGCTCGGCACTGGGAAGGCTAGCAATAGTGGTCGCGTCTCGCTAGATTGAGTTAGTTTACATTTGATTATGTTACGTTTGGCTAATTTCGAATAGGATATATTTGACTTTCGTGCTACACACTGCTATTCGTTGGATTTCTGCGTTCTACTGTACACTGATATGTTCTGCTTGGCTCTGGGGGCCAGCAATATTGGTGTCGGCAATTTCGGCTGAGGTAGGCAACGTTTGGTTTGCTTAGGTTGGTTCAGGTTAGGATATAGTGTCTTTGACTTTGTGCTATACACTGCAATGTTGAGGGTCACTGCGCTCTACTGTCGTGTATTATACTCTGTTTGCCCCTGGGAGGCCACCAATTGTGGTCCCGACACGTTAGCTTGATTTATGTTACGTATGGCTATGCTACGAGTGGCTAGGTTAGGACCTGGTGGCTTTGATTTTTGTGCTATACCCTGCTCTTCGGTGGATTCCTGCGCTCTACAGTGCTC
>NW_016984675.1:0-276 GCF_001483705.2 Eufriesea mexicana | reverse complement strand
GGAGGATTTCTACGCTCCACGTTGCTCCACCATGGCCAGCTTGTCTTTGGGGAGACCAGCAATGTTATTCTCGGCACGCTATGTTTAGCTATGTTACGCTTGGCTTGACTAGGTTAGGAGGTGTTAGGGTAGGATATCTTTGACTTTTGTGCCACACGCTGCAGTGTCGTGGATTACTGCGCACTACTGTGTTCTAGTTTGTTCTGTTTTTCTCTGGGGAGGCCAGCAAGTATGGTCCCGGCACGCTAGGTTGAGTTATATTACGTTTGGCTTGGC
>NW_016984674.1:0-721 GCF_001483705.2 Eufriesea mexicana | reverse complement strand
AAGTCAAAGCCACACTGTCCTAATCTAACCAACAGTGATGTAACCAAGCGTAACCTACCTCTGCCTAACGTCCCACGACCACTACTGCTGTCCTCCCCACAGTGGAGCAGAACATGCCAGAGGAGTGCAACGGTCAGGAGACGAAGGAATCGCAGCGTGTATCAGAAAAGTCAATGCTATCCGTAACTGACCCAAGCTCAGATTACCTGGTCAAACATAGCCTAACATAACATAACATTTCGCGACTACTAATGCTGGCAATCTCAGTGAAACGGTCAGGAGACGAAGGAATCGCAGCGTGTATCAGAACAGTCAATGCTATCCGTAACTGACCCAAACTCAGATTACCTGGTCAAACATAGCCTAACATAACATAACATTTCGCGACTACTATTGCTGGCAATCTCAGGGACATGCAGATTGTAGTAGAGCACAGTAGACCGCGGAAATCCACGGAATAGCAGTGTATACCACGAAAGCCAAAGCTATCATATCAAAACATAGCCAAACGTAACATAACCAAATGCAACATGACTCAGACTATCGTACCTATAACAATACTGCTGACATCCGCATAGCCAAGCAGAATATGCTAGAGCACAGCTGAGCGAAGAAATCAGCAGATTAGCAGTGCATGACACAAAAGTCAAAGCTATACTCTCCTTTCCTAACCAAACGTAACACAAGCGGACGTAATGTAACACAACCTGATGTGCCACGA
>NW_016984673.1:0-614 GCF_001483705.2 Eufriesea mexicana | reverse complement strand
TAAATTTTTAATTTCCTTCCAGATTCTACAGCATTGCAATGCCTATAGCACGCCAACTGAAACGTTCCTCCTTATTTATGCAAACAAGCCAACTCACCACAATATAGGTCGATCATGTAAATAAAATTAAACTTTCCAGCCAGATACTGTAGCTCTGCAACGGCTACAGCACGTGGATTGCATCTTTCCTCCTTATATATGCAAGAAAGATAGCTCACCACTATGTTAGTTGAAAATGTCAATAAATTTGAATTTTCCGAACACATTCTATATCAACGCAATGGCTTATCACGCCAATTGAATCTTTCCTCCTTATATATGCAAGAGAGATAGCTCACCACAATATTATTCGGAAATGTCAATAGAATTGAATTTTCCGAACACATTCTATATCTACGCAATGGCTGTATCACGCCAATTGAATCTTTCCTCCTTATTTATGCAAGAAAGTTAGCTCACCACAATATTATTCGGAAATGTCAATAAAATTGAATTTTCCAGCTTGATACTCCAGCAATGCAATGGCTATAGCACGCCTGTAGAATCTCCAGTCCTTATTTATGCAAGAACGTTAGCTCACCATGATATTAGTCGAAAATATCAACAAAATTGAA
>NW_016984672.1:0-1203 GCF_001483705.2 Eufriesea mexicana | reverse complement strand
TGTGCTCTGCTATATTCTGCTTGGCTCTGTGGAGGCCTGCCGCAGTGGCCGCGGCACGCACTTTTGAGTTGTGCTACGTTTGGTTAGGTTAGGTTGGGTCAGGTTATGTTACGGTAACTTCGACCTTTGTGCTATTCACTGCAATGCCGTGCATTTCAGCGCAATACTGTGCTCTAGTATACACCGCTTGCCCCCGTGGAGGTCAGCAATAGAGGTCTCGTCGTGTTAGTTTGTGTTAGGCTACGCCTGGGTATGTCATATTTTGCTGGGTTAGTAGAGGCTACTTTGACTTTCATGCTTTACACTGCTTTTCCGTGGATTTCTGTGATCTACCGTGCTCCACTACATTCTGCCTTGTTCTGGGGAGGCCAGGAGCAATTGTCGCGGCTTTATGTTCCGTTATGCTACGTTTCGCTCGGTTAGTTTGTGCCAGGTTAGGTTGAGTTATCCACGACTTTTTTAACATACACTGCTATTTGCTGATTTCTGTGCTCTACTGTGTCCTAGTGCACCCTGCATGACTTCCTGGAGGCCCGCTTAGAAGTTTCGTCATGCTAAGTTGGGTTACGTTACGCTTGGCATGGTTGGGATAGGCTGCATAGACCTTTGTGCTATACACTGCTACTCGGGTGAATTCTGCGCTCCTATGAGCTCTAATATGCTCTGCATGGCTCTGGGAGGCCAGCAATGATGGTATCGTCATGTTATGTCGAGTTACGTTACGTTCGGATGGATTAGGATAGGCGTAGTTGGGTCCGGATTTGTTTGACTTTTGTGGTGTACACTGCAATGCGGTGGTCTCCGCTGTGCTCTAGTATTTTCTGGTCGGCTCTGTGGAGGCCAGCCACTGTGGTCTCGGAACGTTATGTTGAGCTCTCCTACGTTCGGTTATGTTATGTTTGGGAGGTTAGGATAGGGCGGTTTAGACTTTTGTGCTATACGCTTCTATCCGCGGATTTCTGAGCTCTATTGCATTCCAATATTTTCTGCTTGCCCCTGTGGAGACCAGCAGTTGTAGTCTCGGCACGTTGGGTTGAGTTTGGTTACGTTTCGTTATGTTATGATAGGTTAAGTTCGGGCGGGTTAACCCGGACTTTATTGCTATACACTGCTATTCGGTATATTTCTGCGCTCGACTGCGCTCTACTACATCCTGCTTGGCCCTGGGCATGCCAGCAATAGTGGCCACGGCTAGTTACGTTT
>NW_016984671.1:0-663 GCF_001483705.2 Eufriesea mexicana | reverse complement strand
CATACATCCGTACACACACCCATACACCCATACTTAAAAACATCCGTCCATCCATTCATACATTCATCCATACATCCATACAACCACACATCCGTACATCAAAGAAACCGTCCAACCATACAACCGTCCATCCATACATACATCTGTACATCCATACATCCATACATACACCCATACACACATCCATACATACATAGATCCATACATCCATACATACATCCATACACAACTCCATACATACATCGATAGATATATCCATACAGGCATCCGTACATACATCCATACAAACATCCGTATGTGCATCCATACATACGCCCTTCCATACACGCATCCATACATCCATACATATATCCGCTCATACATCCATCCATTCATCCATACATACGTCCATACATAGACCCATACATACATCCTTACATACAACCATAAATACATCCAAACATAAATCCATTCGAACATCCATACATACATTCGTGCATACTTCCATACATACATCAATACATCCATTCATCCATGCATCCGCACATCCATACATACATAAAACCGTCCAACCATACTACCATCCATCCGTACATACATCCATACGTACATACATACATCCATACATACACCCATACACACATCCATACATACATCCATCCGTACATCCATACATACATCCAT
>NW_016984670.1:0-591 GCF_001483705.2 Eufriesea mexicana | reverse complement strand
TTTCTGCTATACACTGGGATCTTATGGAATTCTGCGCTCTACGCTCCTCTCATATGTTCTGCCAGACTTTGGGGAGGCCACCAATTGCGGTCGTGGCACAATATGTTGTGTTATGATACGTATGGTTAGGTTAGGTTAGGTTTGGTTTGGTCATTATGCCTTTGAATTTTCTGCTATACTCTGTGATCTATGGATTTCTGGGCTCTGCCACCTCTAATATGTTCGGCCAGGCTCTGTGAATGCCAGCAATGGTGGTCGCGGAACGTTATGTTGAGTTATGCTGCGTTTGGTTAGGTAATGTTAGATCAGGTTAGGATAGGATATGTTTAACTTCTGTGCTCTGCACTGCAGAGCGGTGGTCCTCTGCGTTCTACTATGCTGTAGTATATTCTTCTTGCCTCTCGGGAGTCCTGCAATGGCGGCAGCGGCACGTTATGTTGAGTTAGGCTACGTTTGGTTTGGTTACGTTGCTTTGGGTTACGTTTGGACAGCTTTGACTTTTCTGATGTACACTGCGATTCTATGGATCTCTGCGCCCTACGCCACTCGAATGTTTTCTGCTTGGATATGTGGAGGCGAGCAGTAGTGGTA
>NW_016984669.1:0-1342 GCF_001483705.2 Eufriesea mexicana | reverse complement strand
CTGCAGGGCGCAGAATTCCGCCTTATAGCACACCATAGCTCTAAGGTTAAACAACGTCCCCTAACTTAACGAACAGTGACAAAACCAAACGTAGCATAATGCAACCCAAATAGCCGCGACCACTATTGCTGGCATCACAGAGCCAAGCAGAACACATTACTGGAGAGTAGAACGCAGAAATCCACTGAATCGCTGTGTACATCGGAAAAGTCAAAGCTACCCATGCCTAACCCGAACAAACGGAACATATACAATCATAGCATAACTCAACCTAACGTGCCGAGAAGGCTATTGCTGCCCTCCGCAGAGACAGGCGGGGCATACTAGATCACGGTGCAGCGCAGAAATCCACCGAATAGCAGTGTACAACACAAAAGCTATAGCTACGTTTACCAAACATAGCTTAACCCAACCAAGCCGTACGAAGCCTGGCCCAACATAAAGTTCCGAGACAATCGTTGCTGGCTTGCCAGAGGCAAGCTGAAGACATTAGAGAACCGTAGGGCGCAGAAATCCTTCTAGCAGCAGACTATAACACTAAAGCCGAAGCTACCATCTTCTAACCTGACCAAACTTATCATAACCAAACGTAACGTAACTCAACCTTTCGTGCCGCTACCACTACTGCTGGCATCCCAAGAGCCAAGCAGAACACATTCGTGGAGAGTTAGACGCAGAGAGCCAAAGGATCGCAGTATATAGCAGAAAAGTCAGAGCTGCACAAACCTAACCCATAGCAACAGAACATAAGCGAACATAGTATATCGCAACCTACCATGCCGAGAGCGATATTGCTGCCATTTCCAGTGCTAAGCAGGACATACTAGAGCAGAGTAAGGCGCAGAAGTCCACCGAAGAACAGTATACAGCACAAAAGTTATAGCTACCCTGTCCATACTTAGCCTGACACAACATAGCCGAACGTAACTTGTCTCAACATGACGTGCCGACGCAACCATTGCTGGTCTTCCCAGAGCCATCCTGCAGATATTAGAGATCTGTAGGGTGCTGAAATCCACATAACAGCGGACTGTATCACTAAAGTTAGAGCTAACCTCTCATAACCTTACCAACCGTAATATAACCAAACGTACCGTAACTGATCCTAACGTGCCGCGACCATTACTGCTGGCCTCCCAAGGGCCAAGCAGAGCACATTAGGTGAGAGTAGGGCGCGGAAATACATATAATCGCAGTACATCAGAAAAGTCAATGCTATCCACACCTAGCCCAAGCCAATAGAACATAGCCAACATAGCCTAACTCAACATGACATCCTGAGACCGCCATTGCTGCCATCCCCGGGGCCAAGCAGGGCATACTAGAGCACAATAGATGGCAG
>NW_016984668.1:405-1517 GCF_001483705.2 Eufriesea mexicana | reverse complement strand
ACACGTAGCATAACTCAACCTAACGTGCCGAGGCCACTATTACTGGCCTCCCGCGAGCCAACGAGAAAATACCACAGCACAGTAGAGCGCAGAAATACGCCGCATTGCATTATATAGGACAGTAGTCGAAGATATCCTATCCTAACGTACAGAAACGTAACATGTCCAAACGTAATGTACCTCGACCACTGTTGCTGGCCTCCACAGAGTCGAATAGAACATATTAGAGGTCAGTAGTGCGCAGAAAACCATATGATCGCAGTGTGTAGCACCAAAGTCAAAGTAGCCTATCCTAACCAAGCCAACCATAACATAACTAAGCGTAGGATAACCCAACCTAGCGTGGCGAAACCACGATTTCTGGCCTCCACAGAGCCAAGCAGAATGTATTAGAGCACAGTGGATCACAGAAATCGACGGAATAGCAGGGTAAGTCGCAAAAGTCAAAGTAGCACTTCCTAACCTAGGCAAACGTAGCATACCCAAACGTAACACAACTGAACCTAACATGACGTGGCCGCTATTGATGACCTGTACAGAGACAAGCAAAATTTGCTAGAGCAAAGTAGTGCACAGAAATCAACCGCATTGCGGTGTATAGCACAAAAGCCGAGGATATCCTTACCTAACCTGACATAGACTGACCGAACCAAACGTAGCGTATTACAAGAGAGCGTCCCGCTGCCACTGCTGCTGGAGTCCAGGCAGCCAAGCAAAATATAGTAGGGCACAGTAGGCCACAGGCATCCACCCGACAATGGTGTATATCACGAAGGTCAAAGCTTGCCTGACCAAACATTGCCTAACCTAACAAAGCCAAACATAACCTACCACAAGCTAACGCCCCACGACAACTACTGCCCGCCTCTCCAAATTCGAGCAGCGTACAGTACAGCAATGTGGTGCGCACATATCCACAGAATGGCAGTGAGTAGCACGAAAGACATGGGAACTCTGACCAAACGTTCCTCACCTAACCTAGCGAAACGCAAACAGACACAAGCTAACGTGCCAAGACCACTATTTCTGGCCACCGCAGAGCCTAGCAGAGCGTATTAGAGCACGATAGAGCGCAGAAATCGAACGAACAGCAGCGTATACCACAAAGTCAA
>NW_016984668.1:0-277 GCF_001483705.2 Eufriesea mexicana | reverse complement strand
TAACACAACTGAACCTAACATGACGTGGCCGCTATTGATGACCTGTACAGAGACAAGCAAAATTTGCTAGAGCAAAGTAGTGCACAGAAATCAACCGCATTGCGGTGTATAGCACAAAAGCCGAGGATATCCTTACCTAACCTGACATAGACTGACCGAACCAAACGTAGCGTATTACAAGAGAGCGTCCCGCTGCCACTGCTGCTGGAGTCCAGGCAGCCAAGCAAAATATAGTAGGGCACAGTAGGCCACAGGCATCCACCCGACAATGGTGTAT
>NW_016984667.1:0-743 GCF_001483705.2 Eufriesea mexicana | reverse complement strand
ACATTTGGTCGATTTCTGCCCTCTGCTCTGCTCTAGTATATTCTGCTTGGCTGTGGTTATGCCAGCAATATTGCTCTCGGCACGTTGGTTTGATTTATGTGGCGTTTGGTTGTGTTACGTTTGGCTAGGTTAGGATAGGATAGCTTTGACTTTTGAGTTATTCACAGCAATGCGGTGGACTACTGCGATCTACTGCACTCTAACATATTCTACTTAGCTATAGGGAGGCTAGCAATAGTGGTTTCGGCGCGTTTAGTTCAGTTAAGCTACCTTCGGTTATGCTATTTTCGACAATGATAGGATAGGGTAGCTTCGACTATTGTGCTATGCAGTGAGAGTCTATGGATTCTTGCGCTCTACTCTCCTATGATATGTTCCGATTTGTTCTGAGGATGGCAGCAATGCTGGTCTCGGCACGTTTCAGCAATGCTGGTCTCGGCACGTTGCAATGGGCTACGTTACGTTTGGTTGCGTTACGTTTGGTCTGGTTATAACATGATAGCTTCGTCTTTTGTGCAACGCGCTGCAATACTGTGAACTCCTGAGCTCCTCTGTGCTCTAATGCGTTCTGCTTGACTCTGGTGAGGCCAGCAATAGTGATCTCGGCACGTTTGGTTTGGCTAAGTTCGATTGGCTTGGCTAGGATAGGCAAGGTTTGGTCAGGATGGCCTCGACTTTTGTGCTACACATTGCTATTGGTTTGATACCTGCACTCTGCATTGCTCTAGTTACCTCTGCTTGTC
>NW_016984666.1:0-348 GCF_001483705.2 Eufriesea mexicana | reverse complement strand
TAAGCAAGAAAGATAGCTCATCACGATATTAGTCGAAACTGTCAATAAAATAGAGTTTTCCAAACAGATTCTCCAGCATTGCAGCGGCTACAGCTCGCCAATAGTATCTTTCCTCCTTGTTTACGCAAGAAAGTTAGCTCACCACGATATATGTCGAAACTGTCAATAAAATTGAATTTTCCAGCCAGATTCTGCAGCATTGGAATGGCTATAGCACTCCGAACTGATCTTTCCTCTCTACCAATACAAGGAAGTCAGCTCAAAACGAAATTAGTCGAAAATGTGAATAAAATTGAATTTTCAAACCACATTCTATATCATTGCAATGTCTATAGCACGCTAATATAA
>NW_016984665.1:0-614 GCF_001483705.2 Eufriesea mexicana | reverse complement strand
TTAGGTTGTGTTATATGACTTACCCTAACATAACCTAACCGAACGTAACCTGACTAAGCGTAATGTGCCGAGACCACTGTTGCTGGCCTTCGCAGAGCCAAGCAGTAAGTATTACTGCACTAAAGGGCGTAGAGGTCCGTCTAGAAGCGGACTATTATGCTAAAGTCAAAGCTATCCTCCCTCAGCATAACCAATCGTAACATAACCGAACGTAGCGAAACTCAACATAACGTCACGCGACCACCATTTCTCGCCTCCACATAGCGAAGCTGAAAATAATGGAGCGCAGCATAGCGCAGAAATCAACCTCATTGCTGTGTATAGCACATATGTCGAAGATAAACCAACCTAACCTGACTTAAACTAACCTAACCGAACGCAGCATAACTCAACAAAACGTGCCGCGAACACTGCTTCCGCCCTCCCCTGAGCCAAGCAGAATAATGTAGAGCACAGTAGATCACAGAGGTCCACCGAATAGCAGAGAAATGTACGAAAGCGGAAGCTAGCCCAACCACACTTAGCCCATCCTGTCCTATCCAAACGTAACATAGCAAAACCTAACGTGCCACGACCGCTATTGTTGGCCATCCCAGAGTCAGGCAGAGCATATT
>NW_016984664.1:0-492 GCF_001483705.2 Eufriesea mexicana | reverse complement strand
GTTTGGTTAGGTTAGGGTAGGATAGCTTTGACTTTTTACCGTACACGGCTATACGTTGAATTTCTGCGCTCTACAGTGCTCTAGTATGTTCTTCTTGGCTCTGTGGAGGCCAGCAATGGTGGGTTCGACACGCAAGGTTTAGTTAAGTTACGCACGCCTTGGCTAGGTTCGGATAAGTTTGGTCAGTATAGGTTTGAACTTTTTGCTGAACACTACTATTCGGTCGATACCTGTGCGCTGCATTGCTCTACTAGCATCTGCCTGTCTCTGGGGAGGCCAGCAATAGCGGTCGCGGCAGGTTTGGTTGGGTTACGTTACGTTCGGTTATGTTATGTTTGGTCGGGTTTGGCCAGGGTGGCTTCAACTTCTGTGCCATACACTGGTATTCGTTGGATTTCTGCTCTCTGCTGTGCACTAGTCTGTTCTGCTTGGCTATGGGGATGACAGCAGTATCACTGTCGCCACTTTAGTCTGATTCATGTTGCGTTTGAT
>NW_016984663.1:0-528 GCF_001483705.2 Eufriesea mexicana | reverse complement strand
ACAATATTACAACAGGTTATGAGCCCAGATTTAAATTAAAAGGAATTACTAATCTGTATCCACCATTTCAATATATAAAGGATTCGAATGTACCACGTCGCGAGCAAGAGCCGGTGAGTCGTTTACTCGTTCTTACTCTTTCTTACTCTTTATTACTATACCAACAAATTTAAATACCAATTGTTGTCCGTAAGCACCTAAGCCAATAAAGATTTTATATTAGTTTTTGATAAACTGAATTTTAAATTATATCGGAAAGAAAACTTACATTAATGGAGAAGTAGCCACAGCCACAAATAAAAATGGGCTTTACGCCTTGGATATCGATCCAGCGAAAGCATGTAATGCCGTAAACAGCATTAATTCTCAAAATTTATGGCACGAAAGGCTTGATCATTTAAACGAATGGAGCATTACTGCATAAGTATTTGGCAAATGGAATAGATTATTCTGAATCAAGAATCAAGTCTACCTTATGATAACGCAAAAATATCAAGAGCGGAGGAAATTCTACAAATAGTACAAGCT
>NW_016984662.1:0-538 GCF_001483705.2 Eufriesea mexicana | reverse complement strand
ACGGTTGTTCAGGTTAGGGGATGGTAAATTCGATTTTTGTGTTTTACATTGCTATTCGGTGCAATTCGGCGCTCTACTGTGTCCTGATATGTTCTGCTTGTCTCTGGGGCGGCCAGTAATGGTACGTTCCCGGCACGTCAGCTTCAGTTATTGTTCGTTCCGTTGGGTTAGGTTAGGAAGGCTTTGCTAGGATTTCTTTGACTCTTGCGCTATGAACTTCCATTCGGAGGATGCCCGCGCTCAACATTGCTCTGCCATACGATGCTCGACTCAGGGGAGTCGAGCAATACTGGTCATGGCACGTTACGTTGAATAATGTTACGTTTGATTATGTTACGCTAAGCTACGTTTAGTTAGTAAAGCTTCTGTCTTCGTGCAGTACACTGCTTTTCGGTGTATTTCTGTGATATACTGTGCTCTGCTACATTCTCCTTGTCTATGGGGAGACCAGGAGCAGTGGTCTCTGCACGGTACCTGGACTTATGTTACGTTTGGTTAGATTAGGGTAGAGCAGCTTACACTTTTGTGGCATACCGTG
>NW_016984661.1:0-340 GCF_001483705.2 Eufriesea mexicana | reverse complement strand
TTAGGTTAGGTAAAACTAGATCCGGATGTCTTCGACTTTTATGCTATTCACAGCAATGCTGTGTACTTCTGCACTCTGCTGTGCTCTAGTAAACTCTGCTTGGCTCTGGGGAGGCAAGAAATAGTTGCCTCGGCACGTTAGGTTGTGTTACGCCGTATTTGGTTAGGTTGGTGCAGTTAGGATACGATTCTTCAGACTTCCGTGCCACACACTGCTATCCTCCGATTTCTGCGTTGTTCTGCGTCCTAATGTTTTATGCTTGGCTCCGCGGTGGCCAGTAATAGTTGTCTTGGTTCGTCAGATTGAGATATCTACGCTTCGTTAGGGTATATGAGGAAAG
>NW_016984660.1:0-1034 GCF_001483705.2 Eufriesea mexicana | reverse complement strand
AATGTGCTGGAGCACAGTAGATTGCAGGAATCCAACGAATAGCAGACTATAGCACAAAAGTCGAAGCTATGCTGTCCTCACCTAGCCAAACGAAATATAAGCAGAAGTTACGATGCGCAACACGACGTGCGGCGACTGCTATTGCTGGCATCACGAGAGCTAAGCAGAGTTTTGCAGACCACCGTAGAGGGCAGACATCCAACTTAGAGCAGTGTATAATGCAAAGGACAGGACCATCCTGACCATACGTAACATAACCTAACATAACCATACGCAACACAGCTTAACCTATCGCGCCACGACCGCTACTGCTGGTCTCCCCAGAGCCGAGCAGAGTATAGTAAAGCAGTGAAGAGAGCTGAAATCCACCGAATGGCAGTGTATAGCAAAAAATTCAAAGATAACCTGTTCTAAACAAAACAAGCGTAACCTGATCAAAAGTAACATAATTCAATCTAATTGGGCGAGAGCGCTATTACCGGCCATCCCAGAGCCTAGCAGAGCATGTTAGAGGAGAGTAGGGAGCAGAGGTCCATAGAATGGCAGTGTATAGCACGAAAGTCAAAGCCATCCTGACCGAACCCTGACAAACCTAACCTAACCAAACGTATATTAATACAGCCTAACACGCCGCGGACACAGCCTCTGGCATTCCCAGAACAGAGCAGAGAGTATTAGATGCCAGTAGTTGCAGAAATCCTCCGAATAGCAGTGTATAGCATAAAGGTCAAGGCTATCCTATCTTAACATGACCAAGCGTAACATAACCGAACGTAATATAGCTCAACCTAACGCGCCGAGACCGCTATTGCTGCCATCCCCAGGGACAAGCAGAACATACTAGAGCAGAGTAGAGCGAAGAAATCCACCGAATAGCGGTGTCCAGCACAAAAGTCACGGCTATCCTATCCTAACCTAACCAGGAGTAACCCAACCAAACGCAGCGTAACTAAGCCTAATGTGCCGAGACTACTATTGCTGGCCTCACCAGCTCCAAGCGGAGCATATTAGAGCACAGCAAAGCACAGAATTCC
>NW_016984659.1:0-595 GCF_001483705.2 Eufriesea mexicana | reverse complement strand
GATGCCGAAATCCATAAAATCACAGTGTATATCTGAAAAGTCAGAAATACCCAAACCTAACCCTAACAAACTGAACATAACCAAACATAGCCTAACTCAACCTAACCTAGCGGTACCGCTATCGGTGCCCTCCCCAGAGACATGCAGGACAAGCTAGAGCACAGTGGAGCACTGGGTGAACCGCCAAATATCAGCGTATAGCGCTAAAGTTAAAGCTATCCTGACCAAACGTAGCCTGACCCAACCCAACCGAACGAAACCTGACTCATCATAACGTGCTCAGACCACTATTGCTGGCCTTGCCAGAACCAAGCTGGAAATATTAGGGCACTTTAGGTTGCAGAAATCCACCTAACAGTAGACTATAGCACTAAAGGAATGGCTATCCCCCCCTAACCTTGGGTATCGTTACATAACCGATCGTATACTAACTTTCCCTAATGTGCCGCGACCAGTACTTCTGGTCACCCAAGTGCCAATCAGGACATACTACAGCGCAGTGGAGCGCAGAAATCCGCTGAACAACAGTCTGTACCACGAAAGTCAAGTCTATCCAAACCTAACCCAAGCTAACTTAACGTAGCCAAACGTGGCC
>NW_016984658.1:0-270 GCF_001483705.2 Eufriesea mexicana | reverse complement strand
CCGTATAGCTGTGTACAGCACAAAAGTTAGAGCTGTCCTGGCCAAAATTAGCCATACGTATCCCGACTCAAGATAACGGGACGAGACCACCCTTGCTGGCCTTGCCAGAGCCAAGCTGAAAACGTTAAAGGACTATAGGGCGCAGAAGCTCACATAATGGCAGGCTAAAGTACCAAAGTCGTAGCTATTCGCCCCTATCTTAACCATACGTAACCTAACTCACGCTAACGTGCCGCGACAACTATGGCTGGCCTTCTCTGTGCCGAGCAG
>NW_016984657.1:0-615 GCF_001483705.2 Eufriesea mexicana | reverse complement strand
GTGGTCGTGGCGCGTCAGCTTATGCTAGATTACGTTTGGCTAGGTTAGGTTAGGTTAAGTTTGAAAAGGATACGTTTGACTTGCGTGCTGTACGCTGCTATCAGGTGAATTTCTGTGACCTACTGTGCCTACTGTGCTCTAGTATGCTCTACGTGGCGCTTGGGAGGCAAGCAATTGTGGTATCGGCACGTTAGGTTGAGTTAGGCTGTGTTCGGTTAGCTAACGTTTGGCTTTGTTAGGCTTGGGTAGCTTCTACTTTACTGCTATACACTGCAGTTCTATGGATTTCTGCTCAATACTCACTACTTTTATGCTTCGCTTGGCTCCGTGGAGGCCAGCAATACTGGTCGCGACACGTTAGGTGGAGCACGGTTACGTTCTGTTCGGTTAGGTTGGGTTGGGTTAGGCTAGGATGCCATTGGCACATGTGCGCAACACTGATATTCTATGGACTTCTGTGCTCTACTGTGCTCTACCACATTCTGCTTGTCTATGGAGTAGCCAGTAATAATGGTCGCGACACGAAATTTTGGCTTAAGCTAAGTTCGAAGGGGTACCGTTAGCATGAGTTAGGTCTGGATAGCTTCTACTCTTGTGCTTTATACTGCTATGCGT
>NW_016984656.1:0-871 GCF_001483705.2 Eufriesea mexicana | reverse complement strand
ATAGCATCGCCATGGCTATAGCACGCCAGTAGAATCTTTCCTCCTTATATATGCAAGGAAGATGGGTCACCACGATATTAGTCGAAAATGTCTATAAAAATGAATTTTCCAGCCAGATTCTATTGCATAGTAATATCCATTCCGCGCCAATAGAATATTTCATCCTTATTTATGCAATACAGCTATTTCACCACGATATTAGTCGAAAATGTCAATAAAAATGTATTTTCCGTCAAGATTCTATAGCATTGCAATGGCTTTGACGCGCCAATAGTTTATTTCATCCTTATTTATGCAAGTGGGATTGCTCACCAGGATATTAATCGAAAATGACAATAAAATTGAATTTTCCAGGCAGATTCTATGGAATTGCAGTGGCTATAGCGCGCCAATAGTATCTTTCCTTCTTGTTTATGCACGAAAGTTAGCCCACCACGATATTAGTCGAAAATGTGAATAAAAGTGAATTTTCCAGTCATACCCAATAACGCTGCCATGGCTATAGCACGCCAGTAGAATCCTTCCTCCTTATATATGCAAGAAAGATAGGTCGCCACTATAGTAGTCGATAATGTGAATATAATTGAATTTTCCAGCCAGATTCTATAGCACTGCTATAGCCATAGCACGCCTATAGAATATTTCATCCCTATTTATGCAAGTGGGTTTGCTGACCACGATGTTTAGTCGAAAATGTCAATAAAATCGAATTTTCCAGGCAGATCCTCTGGAATTGCAGTGGCTATAGCGCACCAATAGAAGCTTTCCGCCTTACTTATGCAAGGAAGTTATCTCACCACGATATTCGTCGAAAATGTCAATAAAATTGAATATTCCAGTCAGATTCTATAGCATCGCCATGGCTATAGCA
>NW_016984655.1:0-710 GCF_001483705.2 Eufriesea mexicana | reverse complement strand
AGATTCGATAGCAATGCAATGGCTATAGCAATCCAATAGGATCTTTCCCCCTGATTTATGCAGGAAAGCACGATCAGCACGATATTAGTAGAAAATGTCAATAGAAATGAACTTTTCAGTCGAATGCTTTTGGAATGCAATCGTTATAGCAGGCCAATATAATTTTTCCTCCCTATTTACGCAGAAAAGTCTGCTCACCACGATATTAATCGAAAATGGCAATAAAATTGAGCATTACTGTCAGATTATATTGCAATGCAATGCCTATGGGAAACCAATGGTATCCTTTCTCCTTATTTAAACAGAAAAGAGTGCTCACTACGATAGATGCCGAAAATGTCATTAAAATTGAACTTAACGGACAGATACCAATGCAGTTCAATGCCTATGGCAAACCTATAATATCTTTTCTCCATATTTATGCAGTATGTTTGCTGTCCACGATATTAGTCGAAAATGTCAATAAAATTGACCTTTACGGTCAGATGCTATTGCAATTCAATGGCTATAGCAAACCGATAGTATCTTTTCTCCCTATTTATGCAGTAAGCTTGCTGAACACGATGCTAGTCGAAAATGTCTATAAATTTGTACTTTTCAGTCAGGTTCTATTGCAAATCAATGGCTATAACAAACCAATAGCATCATTCCACCTTATTTATGCAAAAAATCCTTATCACAACGATATAAGCCGAAAATGTCAATAAAAT
>NW_016984654.1:0-546 GCF_001483705.2 Eufriesea mexicana | reverse complement strand
ATTAGCAGATCAAAGCAGGAAGTGTTAAGTCGCAGGAGAGCGCAGGAACTCACCGAACAGCAGCCCATAGCACAAACGTTAAATCTACCTTGTTCTAACCTATTACCAAACGTATGATAAGCGGACGTTACGAAACACAGGTTGACGAGCCGCGACCGCTATTGCTGGGATCACGAGAGCTATACAGGTCATAGCAGAGCAATGTAGAACTCTAAAATCGTCCGTATAGCTGTGCACAGCGCAAAAGTCAAAGCTATCATAACCAAACCTAACCAAACTTAACATATCAAGACGCGACATAAACCAACCCAACGTGCTGAGAGCAATACTCCTGGCGTCCACAGAGACAAGGAGATACCGATGGCGCTGGGAAGAGCGCAGAAGTCCATAAAATAGCAGTGTGTTGCACAAAAGCCATAACAACCCAAACCTGATACTACGTAACCTAACGTAACCGAACGTAATCTAACAAATACCAACTTACGGCGATCACAATTGCTGGCCTCTCGAGATTCGAGCAGAGTATAGCAGAGCAATGTAGAGCGC
>NW_016984653.1:0-579 GCF_001483705.2 Eufriesea mexicana | reverse complement strand
TTTCCAGCCAGATTCTATAACACTGCAATGGCTATAACACGCCAACAGAATCTTCCCTCCTTACTTATGCAAGAAAGATAAGTCCCCACGATATTAGCCGTAAACGTCAAAAAAATTGAATTTTCCAGTATTGAATTTTCCAGACAGATTCTATAGCATTGCAATGGCTATAGAACGCCAATAGAATCTTCCCTCCTTATTTATGCATGAAAGTTAGCTGACCACGATATTAGTTGAAAATGTTTATAAAATTGTATTTTCCAGCCAGATCCTATAGCATTGCGATAGCTACAGCACTCCAGTAGAATCTTTCGTCCTTATATACCCAAGAAAGCTAGGTCACCACAATATTAGTCGAAAATGTCAATAAAATTGAATTTTCCAGCCAGATTCTATAACACTGCAATGGCTATAACACGCCAACAGAATCTTCCCTCCTTATTTATGCAAGAAAGTTAAGTCCCCACGATATTAGCAGAAAACGTCAATAAAATTGAATTTTCCAGACAGATTCCTTAGCATTGCAATGGCTATAGCACGCCAGTAGTATCTTTGCCCCTTATGTATGCAAGAAAGTTA
>NW_016984652.1:0-627 GCF_001483705.2 Eufriesea mexicana | reverse complement strand
ATAAATCCATACATCCATAAATCCACACATCCATGCACTCATCCATCCATACGTACATCCATAAATCCATGCATACCCCCGTACACTCAACCATACGTACATCCATAGATACGTCCGTAAATGCTTCCACACATACATCCATGCATGCAGCCATCCATATATGCATCCACTCATACATCCATCCATGCACCCATCCACCCATCCACCCATCCATAAACCCATCCAACCATACATCCATCCATCCATACATACATTCATCCATACATCCCCACATCCATACTTCCATAAATGCATCCATTCGTACGTCCATCATTCGATACACCCATCCATCCATACAACCATACATACATCCATACATTCATCCATACAAGCATCCATACATACGTACAATCTTCCGTCCTTTCACCGATCCATTCGTCCACCTACACATCCATACATACATGCCTCCGTTCATCCGTACATTCGTACATCCATACATCCATGCATACATACATCCATACATCCATAACGTAACTACGGCCACACATTCATATATCCATACATACAAACCTCCTTACATTAATACATACATCCATCCGTACATCCATCCATCCATACATCCATGCATCCATCCAACCATTGATCCAT
>NW_016984651.1:0-302 GCF_001483705.2 Eufriesea mexicana | reverse complement strand
ATCGATGGCCGGTAATCGGATGGACGTTGGCGGGGTGCTCACGGAGGGTGCGGGTGACTGCGGTTCTGCGCCCGTTCGCGATGATTTTCCGGAACTTTCGTTGCCCTCTACCTTGTCCAATAGGATACGGGCTGTGGCCATTACGTCGTCGTACGTGTCCGTGATGACGTTTCGATCGCGCTCCGCTTCATCGAAATCGTTGAGCATTCCCAATTGATCTTGGGTTTCGTTGAAGGCTGCGAATTGTTGTCTCAGCCGCTCAATTCGCTCGCGAAGCTTTATTCTCTCTATTTCCGAATCCG
>NW_016984650.1:1794-2085 GCF_001483705.2 Eufriesea mexicana | reverse complement strand
ACATCCGTTCATTCATCCATCCATACATCCAACTATCCGCATACCCATCCTTCCATTCATTCAACCTTCGATCCATCCTTCCATCCACCTGTCGGTCCATCCAATCCTCCCTGCAGCCAACCATCCGTCCATCCATCCATCCAGCAATCCACCCATACTTCCGCCCAAACATTCAAACATCCATACAACCATACATCAATACATTCATACAAACATACTTCCATACATCCATCCATCCATCCACCAATACCTCCATCCATCCATATATCCACCGATCCATACATCCATACA
>NW_016984650.1:0-318 GCF_001483705.2 Eufriesea mexicana | reverse complement strand
CTGCCATACATCCATACATACATGCAACCATGCATCCAGACATCCGTACAACAATCCATCCATACCATAATCCATTCACACAACCACCCATCTATACATCCATCTATCCATACAGCGAAACATGCATTCATCCATGCAACGATACATACCTCCCTATATACAACCATAAATCCGTACATACACACAACCGTCCATCCATATATCCATCCATCCATCCATCCATACATCCATTCACCGAACCATCCATCCATCCAGACATCTATACATACATCGATACATACATCCATCCGCACAACCATCCATCCATACGTTCACCCG
>NW_016984649.1:802-1049 GCF_001483705.2 Eufriesea mexicana | reverse complement strand
CGCCACGATATAGGTCGAAAATGTCATTAAAATTGAATTTTCCAGGGGGATTCTATAGCATTGAAATGCCTATTGCACGCCAATAGTATCTTTCCTCCTTATTTATGCAAGAATGCAAACTCATCACGGTATTAGTCAAAAAAGTCATTAAAATCGAATTTACCTTCCAGATTCTATATCAATGTAACGTCTATAGCACGCCAATGGTATCTTTCCTCCTTATTTATGCTTGAAAGTTAGCTAGCCA
>NW_016984649.1:0-780 GCF_001483705.2 Eufriesea mexicana | reverse complement strand
TCAATAAAATTGAATTTTCCAGACAGATTCGACAGCATTGCTATGGCTACAGCGCTCCAAAAGGATCTTTCCCCCTTGCTTATGTGACGAAGTTAGCTCACCACGATATTGGTCGGAAATGTCAATAAAACTGAACTTTCCAGCTAATTCTGTAGCATTGCGACGGCTATAGCACGCGAATTGAATCTTCCCTCCTTATTTATGCAAGGAAGTTAGCTCACCACGATATTAGTTGAAAATTTCAATGAATTTGAATTTTCCAGGAGGATTCTATATCATTCCTATGCCTGTAGCAGGCCAATAGAATCGTTCCTCCTTCCTTATGGAAGAAAGTAAACTCACCACGATATTACTCGAAAATGTCAATACCATTGAACTTTCCAGACAGATTCTAAAGTATTGCAATGGCTAAAGCACTCAAAAAGGATCTTTCCTCCTTACTTATGCAAGGAAGCTAGATCACTACGATATTAGTCGAAAATTTCAATAAAATTGAAAATTCCTACCGGATTCTACAGCACTGCAATGCCTATAGCTCTATAGCACGTGAATTGAATCTTTCCTCCTTATACATACAAGAAAGTTAGCTCGCCACGATATTAGTCGAAAATGTCAATGAAATTGAATTTTCCAGCCAGATTCTACAGCTTTGCAATGGCTAAAGCACTCCAACTGAATCTTTCCTCCTCGCTTATGCAACGTAGTTTGCTTACCACGTTATTGGTCGAAAATGTCAATAAAATTGAATTTTCCAGGAGGATCCTATAGCGTTGCAATGCC
>NW_016984648.1:0-727 GCF_001483705.2 Eufriesea mexicana | reverse complement strand
ATTGCTCAGGTTAGGATAGCATAGCTAAGACTTTTGTGCTATACACTGACATTCTGTGAATCTGTGCTGCCTGCATTGCTCTATTATACTCTGCTCGACTCTGGGGAGCGCAGCAATAGTGTTCGAGGCATGTTAGGTTATTCCAGATGACGTTTAGCTAGGTTAGGTAACGATGTGTTAGGTCAGGTTGGCTTCGACATTTGTGGTACACAATGCTATTCTATTGGTTTTTGCGCTCTTCTGTGCGCTATCGTACTTTGCTTGTCTCTGTGGACGCCAAGAATAGTGCCCTCGCCAGATCCAGGTTAGGTTGAGTTATGTTTCGTTTACTACGGTTAGGTTTGGTTATGTCTCGTTAGCTTAGCTTTGACTTGTGTGCTGTAAACAGCTGTTCGGACGATTTCAGCGCTGTAATATGCTCTCCTATACTCTGCTTAGCTCTCGTGAGGCAAGCAACAGCGGTGGTGGCACGTAAGGTTCTGTTGCGTTACTTCTGCTTATGCTACGTTTCGTTAGGTTTGGAAAGGATAGCTCTGACTTTCGTGCTATACAATGCTATTCGGTGGACTTCTGAGCTCTACTCTGCTCTAATATGCTCTGCTTGGCGCTTGGGAGGACAGCAACGGTGGTCTCGGCTCGTAAGGTGGAGTTTGGCTGCGTTTGGTCAGGCTACGCTTGGTTAGCTTAGGAGAGGATAGCTTTGACTTCTGTGCTATACACTGCTATT
>NW_016984647.1:0-466 GCF_001483705.2 Eufriesea mexicana | reverse complement strand
GCATTTCTGTGATCTACTGTGCTCAAACACATTCTGCTTGGCTATGGGGAGGCCGGGGGCCGTTGTCGCAGCACGTTATGATGAGATGTGCTACTATTGGTGAAGTTAGGTTACGCCACGTTTTGCTAGGATATCTACGGCTATTATGCTACTCACGGTAATGCTTTGTATTTCTGCTCTCTGGTGTGATCTAATCTGCTCTGCGTTGCTCTGGTAGGATAGCAAAATAGGTCTCGTCACGTTAGTTTGGGTTAGAATACGCTTGGTTATGTTAGGTAAGGTTAAGCCCGGTCAGGTTTAATTAGGCATTCGTGCTACACACAGCTATTCGGAGTATTGCTGCGCTGTACTATGCTCTACTATATTATGCTTAGCTATAGGAATGCCAGCAATATTTGTCTTGGCACTTTGGTTTGAGGCAGGCTACGTTTGGTTGCTTTAGGATGGGCTAATTTCGGTGACGCTA
>NW_016984646.1:0-2084 GCF_001483705.2 Eufriesea mexicana | reverse complement strand
GTTTGTGTTACGTTTGGATAGGGTAAGAGAAAATAGCTATGACTTTTGCGATATGACCCGCTACTCGGTGGATTTCTGCACCCTACTGTGATCCAATTCGCTCTGCTTGGCACTTTTGTTCAGACAGCGTATGGTTGAGTCAGGTAAGGTCACCTTTGGTTGGAGTATTATTGATGTTTGTGCTATTCGCTGCTACTTGGTGGCTTTCTGCGATCCACTCTACCCTAGTGTAGTCTGCTTGGCTCCGCAGATTCCAGTAATAGTGGTCTCGGGACGCCAGGTTAAGTTAGGTTTCGTTTGGCTTTATTCCGTTTGGATAGGTTAGGAGCGTGTAGCTTCAACTTTTCTGCTATACTCTGCTATCCGCTGGATTTCTACGCTCCACATTGCTCTACTATGCTCTGCTATACTCTGGGTACGCCAGTACTAGTGGTCTCGGCACATTAGGTTGCGGTATGATACATTTGGTTATGCTACGTTAGCTCTGGTTAAGATCGGATAGTTTCGACTTTTCTGCTGTTCAATGCGATTCCATGGATTTCTGCACTCTACACTCCAGTAATATGCTCCGCTTGGCACTGAGAAGACCAGAAATAGTGGTCTCAGCATGTTAGGCTGAGTTAGGCTAAGTTCGTTTAGGTTATGTTTGTTTGGATCATCTTCGATTTGTTACGACTTTCGGGTATACATTGCTATTCGGTAGATTTCTGCGATCTACTGAGCTCAAGTGTGTTCTGCTTTGCACTGGGGCGGCCAGAAATGTTGTTCTCGGCACGTCAGGTTTTGTTAGTCCACGATTGGCGAGGTTAGGTTCGATTTGGTTAGGTTAGGAGATATTAGCCTTTTGTGCTATACGCTGCTTTGCGGTGGCTCTCTGCGCTCTACTATGCTCTAGCATATTCTGCTTGGCTCTATGGTTTCCAGCAATAGTATTCTCGGCACGCTTGCTTAAGTTAGGTTACGTTCGGTTATATCACGTTTGGACTGGTTAGGATTGTGTAGCTGCAACTTTCGTGCTATACACTGCTTTTCGGTGCATTTATTCGCGCTACATAGCTCTAGTATACTCTACTCGGTTCTGTAGAGGCCATCAATAGTGGTCCCAGCACGTTAGTTTTATTTTGGCTACGTTTGCTTATGCTACGTTTGGCTATGGTAGGAGGGTATATCTATTTCTTTTGAGCTATGCACTGCTATACGTTGGACTTCTGCGCTCTACTCTGCTCTAATTCTCGCTGCTTGGCGCTGGGTAGGCCAGCAATATTGACCTCGGCGCTTTAGTTCGTGCCGGGTTACATTCGGTTATGTTTGGTTTGTTTGTGCCAGGTGAGGATGAAACAAACTTTTCTGAATATACACTGTCATTCGATGGACTTATGCGTTCTACACCCCTCTAATATGTTCCGCTTGGCGGCCAGCAATCGTGGTCTAGGCACGATATATTCGGTTATCTTACGTTCGGTTGTGTTACGTTTGGTTAAGTTAGGTTAGGATAACACCGACTTTTGCGCTATACAGTGCTTTTCGGTGGTTTACTGCGCTCTTCTGTGTTCTCGTATGTTCTGTTTGTCACCGGGTAGGACAGGAATTGTGGTCTCGGCTCGTTAGGTTTAATTAGTCCACATTTGGATAGCTTAGGTTCGGTCAGGTTAGGCTAGATTATATATGACATTTATGCTATTCGGTGCTATTTCGTGGCCTTCGGCGCTCTACTGTGCTCTAGTGTATTCTGCTTGGCTCCGGTGACTCCATTAATATTCGACTCATGACCTTCGTTTAAGTCATTATACGTTTGGTTCTGTTACGATTGGATTGGTTAGAAACGTGTAGAATCGACTTTCGTGCTATACACGACAATTCGCTGGATTCCTACGCTGTACATTACTCTGATACACTCTGCCATACTCAGGGGAGGCCAGTAATGGTGGTCCCGGCACATTGTGTTGGCATAGGATACGTTGGGTTATGCTATGTTAGCTTTCGTTAGGATGGAGTTGTTTCGACTTTTCTGCTGTTCACCACGATTCCATGGGTTTCGGCGCTCTTCTGCGCTCTACTATACACGGCTCGACTATGGGGAGGAC
>NW_016984645.1:0-621 GCF_001483705.2 Eufriesea mexicana | reverse complement strand
TCCCCCCGTACACTCATCCATCCATACATACATCAATGGATACATCCATGCATACATCCACACTCACATCCACACATACATACATGCATACATCCGTACATGCATCCATACAAACATCCATACATACATACGTTCTTCCGTCCATCCACCCCTCCATTCATCCATGCACACATCCATGCATCCATACATCCGTAAATACGTCCATCCACTCCTCAATCCATCCACACATCCATCCATCCATACATCCAACCATCCATACATCCGTCGAACCATCCATCCATCCACAAATACAAGCACCCATCCATACATTCATCCATACACACATCTTTAACTACATCCATACCTTCATTCATACATACACACATACATTCTTCCATACATCCATACATCCATCCATCCATCGATCCGTACTTCCATACATATATACACCCATCCTTTCGTACATCCAAACATCCATCCGTACGTAAATCCATCCACCATTCCATCCATCCAAGCGTACATCCATACATATATCTATACATACATCCACACATACATCCACCCATACATCCACCCATTCATACACCCATAAGTCCATACATCTATACATCCATACATATATACATCCATACATCCATACAT
>NW_016984644.1:0-657 GCF_001483705.2 Eufriesea mexicana | reverse complement strand
CGTTTGTTTGAGTTAGGTTATGTGTGGTTAGGTTAGGTTGGGCTAAGTTTGGTTAGGATGGCTATGACTTTTGTGACTACTGAGCTCTAATATTCAATGTTTGGGCCCGGGAATGCCAGCCATAGCTGTCTCGGCACGTTAGGTTGCGATAGCTTACGTTTGGTTATGATCGACTTGGCTTGGTTTGGCTAAAACTGCTTTGACCTTTGTGCTGTACACTGCTGCTTGGCCGATTTCACCGTTCTACATTGCTCTGTTGCTCTGCAATACTCTGCTTAGCTCTCGTGAGGCCAGCAATAACGGTCGTTTCGCGTCAGTTTAGGTTACGTTACGCCTGCTTATGTTGCGATTTGTTAGGTTAGGATAGGGTAGACTTAGATTAGGTAGGGTTTGACTTTCGTGCTAAACACTGACATACGGATGATTTCTGCACTGTGTATTGCTCTTCTATAGTCTGCTCGACTCACCGTAGGCCTGCAATAGTAGTCTCGACACGTTATGTTGGGTTAGGCTACGTTTGATTATGTTACGTTTGTTTGGGTAAGGGATGGAATGCTTTGTCTTTAGCGCTATGCACAGCAATTCGGTGGAAACCTCCGCCCTACTGTGCTCTATTATGCTCCCCTTTGCTCTGGGGAGACCGGAAATAGTGGCCGC
>NW_016984643.1:8587-10098 GCF_001483705.2 Eufriesea mexicana | reverse complement strand
CTGTGACAATTGCCTGACGACGTGTGTACCACGTCGTTGACGATTCTGCGACAGAAACATTACGACGTGCGTGACACGTCTTCCCAGCGCAAGTGGTTGAACCATTCGTTCTGTCCTCTTTCATACCCAGACTTTCTTCCCAATCATGTCCTTTCCCACGCAATCTCGGTGACCAGGTACTCCAACCACTCTGGATGCATACCTAACCTTTCACTCCACTCTATCATAAATATTCCTTGCAGTCAATCCTCTTGCACGCTGTCACTTTCGTTCTAAGCTCTCAACAGCACTCTTGACATTCTTTCAAAGCCGTACTCATTCCAATCCTACGTATATATATTTAGGGTCTTTTGCTAAATTAATCCTATACAGACTGTAAGTTACAACTAACATCTCCACTGCATACCACACCATTCGTACCATAACCAATCATATCCCTCTACACTGCGCACTAGACTTGCTTGTAGCTCTTCTCCTACCAGCTGCCTTTCTCCTGCAGACTGTCATTGCCTACTCTTGCCTCCATGGTATTTTTGTATTATTTTTAGGTTCTTTTATCATTCCTCTGTGAGTTACTCCTTCGTTCGTTTCGTTTGGTAGAAAATGGAGTCAGAAAATGGCGGAGAGGGGAAAACAGAGTCGAGAAACAAGGCTGATGTAATATGAAAGTCATTTAGTTTCATAATAGAATTTCCTCTTCTGCATCGGACATATTCTCCCTTCGGTTTGTTTATTGGAAAATGGAGGGAAAACTGGAAGAGGGAGAGTGAGAGTGATATTGTAATACGAGAGTTATTAGTTTCAGAGAAATATTATAATATGACAGACGATCTCTTTTATTTCTCGCACGTATCGTCGTATACTTCGTGTTTTGTTCGTCGAAAAACGGGGCTGGAGAAAATGGAAAAGGGAAAAAGAAATTGTAATATCACTGTACGAGATCGGTGTATTATATCTTCGTCATAAAACGCGAAAATTGACCGTTCCTCGTCCGCTTTGTATCGCGTGTCCTCCGCTTGTTCGTTTATCAGGGGAATAAAGTTAGAAAATAAAGAACGGAAGGGTAATGGCGATATCGCGATACGAGGCTCGTTTCGCGACGGAACGCGAAGATTGACCGGAAATGGCGGCCGCGGATGCGTTAACGCGATCATACGCGCGGAACGTCACTCGCTCGCGGATTCGCCAAGGACAATAAAGCGTTTCGCTTGCAGCCATCGACGCGGAAATTCGTGTAAAGTTCGCAGTGACGCGGAAGCGGGCATTCGAGCCGGGAAACCGGTATATTCGGGGAAACGGATGTCTCGAAAGAATTATAGGGGATGGCGATGAACGCTGCTCGATCCATGCAGCGATGCTCGATAACGCATGCTCGTATCGTGGTAAAATTTTCGAAAAGTATCGCGATATTTATTATTGTTATTATTTTATTCATAAACGGACCGCAGTCCATTAATATAATATTTAATATAATATATAAAAGAAAAGCAAAGAAATTGTAATAGATAATG
>NW_016984643.1:0-2158 GCF_001483705.2 Eufriesea mexicana | reverse complement strand
ATGGCGTCTCGTGGCTGGTGACTATAGTCACCCGTAGTAGCGAAAGGATTAATATATTTTTTACACAATATTCTCTCTTTTAATACGTGGTTGAATACACTCACGACATACGACTCACTCGCTACAGCACGTAACGTTAAAAATATGTGTTTACACAAATTAAAGGAAGATGTCGCGATTCTACGTAAATCCAACGCCTTAAGCATTGTATTACCTAGATTTCTGCTAATTTCTAACAGAACCTGTACAAAATCTGTACCAAAACAGTGCCAAAACTGCACTGGTCTGATGATATATTTGAATTTTTAATTCTTTAATTCCTCTGCTTCGTTCTTGACGAATTTATTCAATTATTATTTACTCTTAGCAGACTATTTGCAGGGTTGTTGCATTAATTGGAATTTCCCCTTGAAGATAGGAATGGGTTAATTTTTATATCGTTTACAAAGATTGGACACATTTGGTATTTTTAAAAATAGAGTTGCTTAGTAATTAGAACCGTTCGATCTACGTCGCGCCATCTAGAAAGATAATGGCGCCCACGCGCCATTAAGTCACTGCGAGCGCGCGGGAAGTTCACGGGACCATCGGTTGCGAAGAAACACGACGCCAGTTCCCGAGTCCGCCAAAGTCTTCGATTAAGATTAGCTCTGAAATTGGAAAAGTTCGCGACGAAAAATCACCACTGTCTCTCACGGGATTTCGTACAGCGAATCGCGAAAATTATACCTCTATATCCGAGTTAACAATATCTAGAATACTATAGCAGTGTCATTTGCCGCTATATCAATTATTATAATAAAGGAAAATAGTGGAAAATATTTTTAATCTAAAATAATGGAACGCATTTCTTCCTAACTCGTCGACGATCGCAGCCATTTTCAAGCGTTCCGAAAACCATCATGGCGAGATTCGATGGCCCCGGAAAGTGCAAAAGTTGCACCCCGGCACTCGATCGATTACAAATCGTTAACAAGCAGAGGGGTATAAAGTTCCGTCGTTAAAAGTTCTCGCGGAAGAAAACAGCACCGGCTGCGAGGCAGAGGGAAATAAAATCGGAGGGAAACAAAATGGAGGAAGCGCTCTCTTATTTATACCTTCGTCAGCCGACCACCGAAATTCCTCGCTGCTGGTTTTCCCTGCAATTTTCCCAGGCGAGTCGCGGCGGTTTTTTCGCGGCTTTGAAGGATAGCTCGAGGGGGTAGAAACTTCGGGACCATGGTGTTCCCTTTGAGGACGGATCCGCGACGGCGGAAGCCGGGGTCGGGACCGGAAGCGAGGATACGCGGATCGCGAGGGCGGTTAAGAAGTTCGATGTCGCCTTTGCTCGCAGTAAACTGTTTCTCCGCGTCGTCTTTTAATTAATCTCGCCGCACGGAGGCTGCACGAGTGTCTCCCTTTTTCCGTGAGTTTTCCTTTGGCCTTCTCCTCGCGGCGGAAGTCGCTTTCCGCGAAAGTTCGCCAGCGATAATTCCGCCTCGCTTTACGATGATGAGACTCTATTTGCCAGGGTGAGAAATGACTGCGAGGAGCCAGGTGTGAGACGGGTATTGTCTGCTCGATTGAGTCTTTTGGGGGATGATGGCGACGACGAGACAGCGGGATCACGGTGCTAACGCGGGGATGAAAAATGGCGGAGTTATGCAGCCTTCTGGATGTAAAATTTCATCTTCTCTAATAGCTTCTTCCTGAATTCCTGATATTTTTGTATTATACGTAGGATCGGATTTTGGGTGGATTGACTTAGGATAGTATCGTTGGCCTTTTAATAGAATAAAATAAGTTCATAAATAAAATGGCGGCGGCTGGCTATGAAATATGAGAGATTCGCTGTGAGCACGCTCTAATGATCTTTGTTAAAATGATTCTTATAAACTGACTTTGGACTTTGACACACTGTCTTTGACTGTCTTAGACTGAACTGTTAGACTGACTTGGACTTCTCACACACACTCTTCAAGACTGCAAAAAGACTGACTTGGTAAACACTTAACCGTTTGAGTCCCAAGCAGATCAATTTTGCTGATGCATGTACGTCACATAGTACCAACAAGCACTATTGCGACGATCGGGATTTTTCGAAATAAAATTAAATAAGCGCTATCCCACAGTTTGGACTTCTTTGTACTCGATCAATGCAAGCGCTATCGCGCTGATC
>NW_016984642.1:0-662 GCF_001483705.2 Eufriesea mexicana | reverse complement strand
GCGGAGTAACACACCCTACTGCAGCGTATAGCACAAAGGTCATAGCTATCCTCTCCTAACATATCCAAACGCAATCTAACTCATACTAACTAGCCGAGGCCAATACTGACGGCTTCCCCAGTGCAAAGCAGAGTATACCAGTGCATAGCAGAGAGAAGATATTCACCGAATAGAGGTGCACAGCTCAGAAGTCAAAGCTATTGAAGTCAAAGCTATCCTATCCTAACGTTGCCAAACGTAACATAGCCAAACGTTATATGTCCCAACTAATGTGCCGAGACTACTATTGCTGGCCACCCGAGATTTGAGCAGAGTATAGTAGGGCAATGTAGGGCGCAGGAATCCAGCGAACAGAAGGGTGTAGCACAAAAGTCAAAGCTATAATATTCTATTCAAGCCAAACATAACATAACCAAACACAACCTAAAAGTTCCTAATGTCCCTAGCCCATTATTGCTGGCCTCCCCGTCGCCCAGCAGGTCATATTACGGAAGAGTAGAGCGCTGAAATCCATAGAATCGCAGAGTACAGCGCAGAAGACGAAGTTGCCATATCCTCAATAACCTTACGTAACATAGCCGAAAGTAGCCTAACTCAAGCTAGCGTGCCGAGACCACAATTACTTGCCTCCCCAAAGCCAGGCAGAATACACTACAGAACAG
>NW_016984641.1:0-7349 GCF_001483705.2 Eufriesea mexicana | reverse complement strand
TATTGCCCCATTTGGAAAAATTTATGAAAATATATGTTAATGTACTCTTTTCCAAATAATTTCTGGTATAAATAAATAAATAAATAAATATACTATTTCTTGCAATATATAGAGTATTTTACAAAATTGTGATAATTTGAGATTTTCCATAAATATATTTAAACACAAGTTTCGTTAATTTATCGCATACATAAATTTTAAAAATAAAAATTTTTATTTATATTTTTTTACAATAATGCAAATTTTACAATTAAAGGTTTAAGTGTCATTATACATTCATCTTCATAATAGTTAAATTTATTTTAAAACAAATTTAAAATCGTATCCAAAAATTTATATAATCCCGTGTTTTAATAATTCATAATATTTTATGAAAAATTATAATGTTAACATTTAATATCATAATTTTTAATTTTTTAAATAATTTATTTTAAAATAAACAGGGGATGATAAAAACAGTACTACATCCCAGAAACTAAATATAAAAATGAAAAAAATCCTCTGCAATAAAAATAAATAAAATATTTCTGATTTTCCAGAATTACACTTTCTTAAACATAATGAAACATTAATTAAAAAAAATAAAAAAATCATGAAATGAGAAGTCTTAAAAAATTGTAACAACAATCATGTGAAACACCCTATATATCTCCTTTAACCCTTTAAGTCCTGTGGACGCACATAAATGTTCGATAAATTGGCATGGGCTTTGGACGCATATACCGGGTGTTCTATACAATTCGGATACGGGATATCGCTCTTCGGGTAGGATTAGAGAAAATTATTAGACAAAAAGACGAATGGTTCGAAAAACATTACTTTTCCAGAATCATTTCTTCTCCAGGCGATAAAACCAAGTATTCACCAATTCCTAAACACAGAATAATACAAAATAAAATTCTTACGCAATTTTAACCCTTTGCATTCGACGATTTTTTGGCTAAAGATGTATACGAGTTGAAAAATTTTCTGCTATAAGGCTGACGATATTTTTCTAGCACTAAATAAGAAATCATACAATAATTAACACGTAAAATTATTTAATTTCGATACCTCGCGCACAGTTACATTATTTTAAATTTGATATATTAATTAATATCAAGCTTCGAAATTTTATCAAATGGTGACTGAAGGACGCCTCTCGAGTACAAAGGGTTAATTAGACCTTTTTCACATCGTTCTTCGTATTTCAACACTGATGACGAAAATCACGATTTCATAAAGGGTCGAACGAGTATAAGACGGGATGAAATTTTTATTCAACCACATCTCACGTAAGCCACGCATGCTTCACTGCTGACCTTACCTTTGTAATAGGAACATCATGCTATCGAGCTTGTTATGCGGGGAAAGGGATGATCCTCAGGCAAAGATGGACGCCGAAAAATCCATACCACCGAGGACAGGGTCGACGAAGATGCATCAATCACTTTGATTCGACCTCCCAGGGATAATACCGTCGAATATCCCCACGAAAAGACACTCCTCGCTTCTCACGTTCTTCATCCCTTACGTCTACCCTTTGACTCTTCGAACGGTTGCTTTCTGCTTTGTTTCAGGGTACGCGTGAGTTCAACCGAGGAGTGCTTCGACTGATTGGAATTTGCGTTTTGAAACTACAATTGGTTGGCTTGCGAGTGCGGGTTATGGCTAGCAATTTAAAGCGCGATTAAATTGGAAATTTTGGGAATTCGATAATTGATCGTGCTCAAACATATCGTTATTCTGCAAAGTGATTGAAAGTTTCCTGAAATAATCGATGATATGGAAAATGTAGATATTTGTAAGTATCTAATATATGATATGAAATTTGAAAATTTTATTGGTCATATTTTAGAATTGGGTTACTTTGGATTGCTTTGGAAATTTTGCAAATTCAAAAATTAGTTGTGTTTTGAAATAGAATTATTTTGGAAAGTGGTTCATATTTTTCTGAAATATTTGATAATGTGGAAAATTTCAGTACTTGAAAGTATCTAATATGATATGAAATTTGAAAATTTTATTGGTTATATTTTAGGGTACTATAATAATGGAAGTCATTGAATATTTGTTATGGTGTTTGGTAATATGAAAGGCTTTGGGTGTTTCAGAAAATGATATAATATATATTTACTTGAAGTGCTCATAAATTTCTAGTACAAAGTTTGTAAAATAGTCAATGTTAGTTTAAAAGATGTTAAACATTTTTCTAAAATGTTTTGACATAAAATTTAGAAATTACTTATATACTGGTAGGTTTTAAGTATTTGTACGATTTTGGTATGGATTCTTTAAATTATGTCAAAATTTAATTTAATGTTGCCTGTGAAAATGTTAAATAAATCTTCAAGATATTCTTTAATTTTCAATATAAAGCTTGGAAATTAATTACATATTCGAGTTACTATACATTGGAAAACGTTGAATATTGTTTTGCACTGTAAATATTTTATATCTTTAATACAAAATTTGTAAAACAATTATATTTCAGGGTAATATTATTCTAATGGATTTTGCACATTAATATAAAATGTTCATCAATTATTAATACAAAATTTGGAAATTGGCGAAGCTCCAAGGGATATTAAATATTTCTATGTTAATACAGAATAGTTACTAAAAAATTTTGGTTAAAATTAAAAGATCAATATCTAAATTTACATATTTATGGAATATTCAAAAAAGGGTTATAAAAAATATTATTTCTATTTTAATCTTAATTAACAATAAAAACAAATCAAATAGAAAAGAACAAAATAAGAAGAAAGAAAAGTCCAAGAAGTTTAAAATTAATAGGGAATAATTAAACTTATCTTATAAAATACAAGAAAAAAGAAGAAATGAGAAATAAAAATTTTGCAGTCGCCAAAAAAAAATACGTTTTGCATTGCAGAAAATCCTTTCAGCAGTGACATTAAAGAGTCACGTATTGTCGCCTAGTTTTCCACCTGTTTTGAGAGAACAATGTGATTTTCTACTACATTTCTCGGTATTTAACTTTCGTGACCTCCCCTCTTAGATTGTATATCGGGTTCATTTGAATAATTAAGACTGTGTTCAAGACTGCTTCAAACAGTTTTCGAGTTACGCTTGAAACGCACAGAAAACAAAGACGCTTTTAATTAGAGTAAGTTGATTCACTAGTTGTAAACTTCTATATTATTTTATGCATTTAAATTCCAAGAAAATGAAAACAAAAGAAATAACTTAAAAATTGTATAACAAAAAAAAATTTATAACAAACAGTAAATAAAGAAACGGAAGAAAAACAATTTGTTGTATTGTGTATTACACTGACCATAGAATTTATTGCATATATTATAATAAAATAGAATTAATATTATGTAATAGTAATATTATCAATATTATATTAATATTGAATTGGTATTGTCAATATCATATTAATATTGAATTAATATTGCCAATATTATATTAATACTGAATTAATATTATCAATATTATATTAATATTGAATTAAAAATTGTATAACAAAGAAAAATTGATAATAAACAGTAAATAGAAAAAGGGAGAAAAAACAATTTGTTGTATTGTGTATTACACTGACTATAGAATTTATTGCATATATTATAATAATATTGAATTAATATTATGCAATAGTAATATTAATTCAGTATTAATATAATATTGACAATATTAATTCAATATTAAATTAATATTGTCAATATTATATTAATATTGCATTAATATTGTCAATATTATATTGATACTGAATTAATATTGCCAATATTATATTAATATTGAATTAATATTGTCAATATAATATTAATATTGAATTAAAAATTTTATAACAAAGAAAAATTTATTATAAACAGTAAATAAAAAAAAGGAAAAAAACAATTTGTTGTATAGTATATTACATTGACTATAGAATTTATTGCATATATTATAATAATATTAAATTAACATTATGTAATAGTAATATTATCAATATTATATTAATATTGAATTAGTATTGTCAATATTATATTAATATTAAATTAATATTGACAGTACTATATTGATACTGAATTAATATTACCAATATTATATCGATACTGAATTAATATTGTCAATATTACATTAATACTGAATTAATATTGTTAATATTATATTAATATTGAATTAATATTAATTATTTTCCGTGTCATATTATAAAATTTTATTTTACTATTAAATAATATAGATAATATTGTAAATAATATTAATATAGATCGATGTAATAAATAAATTGTAGATAATTAATCTATAATTAATATATAATTATATTAATATACAATTACTATTATTTATAGCAAAAAAATTGTTGTATAATTTGGGCATAATTTGCAGGGTGACACAATCTTATACTGCAACTAAAAGTTGTATCAGCATGACAGTGATCGAAAAACTATTCACATTGGAGGAAGCCGCCTTACTTGTTATTCCATGCAAGTTTCCGGTGGGACCTTTTTCGGCAACGCTCACCGTTGGAACGTCACGGATTTTACGAAAATTGCTTTCGAAGGAATTTCCCTCCACGAAAGTTTGAACTACGCCGAATCCCACGAGATCAAGCTATGAATCAGAAATCACGCGTCGAGAGACAAAGTAAATATCGTGTTAGTACCGCCATGTTGAAGGGTACAAATGGAATCGTGAAGCTTTGGAATCCCACGAAAATGTCATGAAAACGGTATTAAAATCTTCCCATATACGAAGTTCTCTACCATTCTCCGAATAATATAATATAAATCATAACTTTTTAAACACTGTTGCATGATAAACAGTAATGAATATGTTAACACTATAGTATATAATAATACAAAATGTAAAATTTGATTTTTCACTAAAATTTCTTTCTCATGCTAAAATTTTAAAAATATTTTATTCAAATGTTAGTCTTTTATTAAGTAATGTCGCAATTTTTTAAGTAATAGTAATAGTAGTAGTATATTTCATGCTGTAATAAAGTATATGTGTATTTATGAATGTATCATATATTTATAAAATAATTATTTACAGATTTTATTTATAAATTATTTATTATTAAATATTCTACGTCAATAATCACATTTGAATTATTTATTAAAGTTATTAAATATACATTTTATAATCTTTAGTGAATTTTTGAGGTTAATATTGCTAAACGGAAATCAAATAAATATACTTTAGACGTCAGACATAGTTAAATATTAAATGTTATAAATGGACTTAAAAGTTCATCAAACTTTCTTATTTATTCTAACCTAAACAATTTGCCTAGAAGTTCTTAAGATAGCTTTTTGCGTTTCATTTTAGATATGCGCCACAGAAACCACTTTAATCACCAAAATTCTATTATACGCTATTTCCAGATGTAAATAGAACGAAAAGAAACTTCCAAAAATAAATTGAAAAACACATAAAGTGTCTTTTACAAAACGCTGTTAGGTACATCATAATGAATAAATATCAAGTAAACGTCGTATTATGAACGGTTTTGAGTAGATTCTTATTTGGCAAAGAGTCATAAGAATAACGTGATTAAAGTGGCGTAAGAGATTCATTGAAAAGTGGTGGCCGATCGAACTAGAATTATAGCAGTTTTCTGTAAATATATTAGATCTTTACAGATTTTCGACTAGAAAGTGAAGTGATAAATTAGGTTTACGTAACGGATGATTTGGGTCACTGGCACAGCGCGTGGCTGACTCACGAACTACGGGAGTAGACGAGAATGACACGAGATGTCGCTGAAAACAGTTTACCCTGGTCGAGTGTTTGATTAGCAGGGGACGAGTACATTACGTGCTATGATTGATGTTGTTCTAGGTAAACGAACTATGGTTAGTTTAATGTCGATAAAGATTAGATCTATAAACGTATTAAATATTGGAAGTATACTGTAGATAAAATTAGCTAAAAGGATTTGATGAAAATTAAATCATTTCTTTTTGATTGAAACTGTGGTTGCATAAATATTATAAATACTGTATTTATACTGATTAATACTTCGAGTATTATAAATTCTTTGTGATTAATAATATTACAATTTTAATACTATAAATATGTAACAGTATTATCATAAATGCTATATATAAAATTGATCCATAAAGATAGCACAATTAATACAAAATTAAATAATGGAAATCTTTTAATTTTTTTATATTTTATTATTATTATAATTTGATTGAAGCCGTGGTTGCATAAATATTATAAATACTGTCCGATTAATACTTCCAGTATTATAAATTCTTTGTGATTAATAATATTACAATTTTAATACCATAAATATATAACAGTATTATCATAAATGCTATATATAAAACTGATCCATAAATATAGCATAATTAATACAAAATTAAATAATGGAAATCTTTTAATTTTTCTATATTTTATTATTATTATAATTCTGCCATTTTGTCAATTGTATAAATGGATAAAAAAGAAAGGTTTTAAAGAATTTCAAAATATTACAAAAAATTAATTTTTTGTATAACTTGGCAGGTATAATTGTTTCGTTATAAGTGACCATGTGATATCATTATTGATTATATTATTTATTTCAATTTATAAATCCAGAGTAGAAAGTAAATTATAGCGAGGAATGATCCATCGATATCTATCCGTCAATATCCATCAATTCATCCATCAATGTTTTGTTACTTCATTTTACCAATAATCCAACAAAAAAATTTGCCAATTATGATATACAGAATCTATTATTAATTAAATCTTTTTATTAACTTTCGAATCTATTATCAACGATTCAATAACCATCGTAAATTTGTAAAAATTTTGCAGAACGAAGAAAGATTATTAAATATGAAAAGTACATTTCCTTTATCATTTTCTATTGAATAATTTATCAGCTAGAGTATCTGACGGATAAAATGTTTTTATCTTTTGCACTATGAGGTTACCTCTGTCGCGATAAATTTATTATTCCCTAAAACTCATAAGTCACTGCTAGCGTGAAACCTCAGACAGTTAACACTAGACCTACCGATCTTTAATGGGTACCTAACTATAACGTGCAAAGATTATAGTAATTTCAGCGGTACGATGAATATGACTGAATATATTGATTACAGTTCTTTCTTAATATGAGTTGATACCAATTTTATTCTTAACACTTTACCGACCGCTAGCGATTCAACAGCATACGCACATCCGAGCGGCCGGTCAGTCGCAGATTCTTCCTGGCGCCCCCCATATAGAACCTGTTAAGCCTTGGAATGTCGTGCCGGTATTTCATTCGGCCCTTTGTTTAGAATAGACCCAGAAGACCGTAAGGATCTTCTGGCAGCCAGATTCTAATTGCTGCTTTAGTTCAAGTTCCGTGACCTTTCTATCTTCATTTTCAATGCATTTTCGAACAATTCTTTATTTCCCTCGGGTCACCGGAC
>NW_016984640.1:0-510 GCF_001483705.2 Eufriesea mexicana | reverse complement strand
TTCATTGCCATTCTATGGACTTGTGTGCTCTACACTCACCTAATATGTTTTGCTTGGCAGTGGAGAGCCCAGCAATAGAGGGCTCTGCTCTGTAGGTTTAGTCAGTTTACGTTTGGTTTGGTTAGGTTGGGTTTGGTCAGTTTTTCCTTGTCTCCTGTGCTATACACTGCTATGTGGCGGCTTTCGGCGCTCCACTGTGCTCAGTATATTCTACTTGTCGCTAGGGAGGCCAGCAACGGTGGTCAAGGCTCGTTAGGTTAAGTTATGTTACGTCAATTTATATTACGTTTTGATATGTTATTTAAGGAGAGAATTGACTTTGTGCTATGGACTTCCATTCGGTTGATTTCTACCCTCCACATTGCCCTACTATACTTTGCTCGACTAAGGCGAGGACGGAAATAGTGTCCTCGGCACGTTAGGTTTAGTTAGGTTACGCTTGGTTTATTTACGTTTTCTTGGGTAATGTGTGGATAGCTTTGGCTCTCGCGGTATGAACCGCTTTTCGGT
>NW_016984639.1:0-721 GCF_001483705.2 Eufriesea mexicana | reverse complement strand
GAAATCCACCTACTAGCAGACTGCGGCACTCAAATCGAAGCTACCCTCTCGTAACCTAACCACCCGTAGCGTAACCAAACGTAACATAACTCAACCAAACGAGCCGCGACCACGGTTGATGGCCTACCCAGAGTCAAGTGGAACACATTAGTGGAAAGTGGAACATAGAAATCCTTATAATCGCTGTGTATGTCAAAAAAATCGAAGCTACGCGAGCCTAACCCAAACCAACGGAACACAGCCAGACATGTACTGACTCAACTTAACGTGCCGATATCGCTATTGTTGCCCACCTCAGAGCCAAGCAGGACATGCTGTGGCACAGTAGACAGCAGAAATCCACCGAATAGCAGTGTACAGCACAAAAGTTAAAACTATCCTGGCAAAACTTTGCCTGACCCAAACTAACCGAACGTAATCTGATTCAAAGTAACGTGCCGCGACCACATTTGCTGGCCACCCCAGAGCCAAAAGGAACACATTAGTGGAGAGTAGAAGGCTGAAATCCACAGAATCGCCGTGTATATCTGAAAAATCTAAGCTACCCGAACCTATCCGAAACCAACAGCTCATAAACAAACATAGCCTAGCTAAACCTAACGTGCCAAGTGCGCTGTTGTTGCCTTGTTGCGTTTGGTTAGGTTACGACAGCATGGGACAGGTTTGGATAGGTATGTCTCTTCTGCCATACACTGCCGTCATTTGACCTCTGCGTTCCACT
>NW_016984638.1:0-1018 GCF_001483705.2 Eufriesea mexicana | reverse complement strand
CGCGGAGACCTCTATTTCTGGCCATTCCAGAGTCCAGCAGAGTATGGTACAGCACAGTAGGGCGCAAATATCCACCGCGTTCCAGTGTGCAGTGTAAAAGTCAAAGATATCCTTTCCGAACCCAAACATGCCTAACCTTACCAAACGTAACCATACCCTACATAACGCCCTGCGGCCACCGCTCATGGCCTCACTAGAGTATAACAGAGCACATTAGAACACAGTAGGGCGCAAATATTAACCGAAAAGCAATTCATAGCACAAAAGTCAGATCCCTCCTCTCCTTACATCACCAAACGTGACATAACCAAACGTAACCTGACATAACCTAACGTGCCGAGATCACTATTGTTTTCATCCCCACAGCCAAGCAGAGCCTACTAGAGCTCAGGAGAGCGCAGAAATCCACTGCATTGCAGCGGACAGCACAGAAGTCAAAGATATCGTAAACTAACACAGACAGACCTATCCGAACCAAACGTAACATTACCCAACGTAACGCGCCGCGGCCACTACTTCTGGCCTCCGAAAAACAAAGCGGGGCGTATTTGATCACAGTAGTGCGCAGAAATCCACCGAGTAGCAGCGTACGTCGCAAAGGTCAAAGTTATCCTGTCCTAACCTAACCAAATGTAACATAAGCAAACGTAGCATAAATCAACCTGACGAGCCGAGACCACTACTGCTGGCCTCCCCAGAGCCAAGAAGAATGTACTAGAGCACAATAGAACGAAGAAGTCCGCCGCATTGGAGTGCAAAGAGAAAAGTAAGTGATATCCTAACCCAACCTGATCATACCCAACATAACCAAACGTATCCAATTCCAATCTGACGTGCCAAGCCAACTACTGCTGAACTCCCCAGCGCCAAGCAGGGAATATTAGGGGAGAGTAGAGTGTAGAGGTCCATAGAAGTTCAGTGCATAGCACGAAACTCAGTGATATCCTACCCTAATCCAAACAAACCTAAACTAATTAAGCGTAACCTAAGAGAGCGTAACGCGCCGCGGAAACTATTT
>NW_016984637.1:0-675 GCF_001483705.2 Eufriesea mexicana | reverse complement strand
TGAATATGTTCGCTGACAATTTCAGTTTAACAGCAACCCTAGAATAATCAATGTATAGTGTGATTACAGTTAGAGATATTCATATTTGACAGCATGGTGCTTAGTACATTCATTAACATATTCATTAGCAGAGCACAGTAGCCGCTGAATTAACAACCACAATGATGACGCAGGTTAGTAGCAATCTTAGAATGACAAAAGAGAGATCCATTACCCCTCGAGGGATTAACAACTAACAACACAGTACTAAGTAGAGTCATCATAACTGTACTCTGTGCGTTGTATAAATCTGTTCAGAGATGATACAAATTCCCAAGGAATTCTAGAATAATCAATGTATTCGTCTGTCACGGCTGGAGAAATTTACAATTCCCAGTCCGGTAGATGATACGTCCACCAATAGAGAACTGTAGCCGTAGCATTAAACTGTTCAGTTATGACCAAAGTCGTATTGCAACTGTAGAATGACAGTGGACGAACCGCTATCCGCTCGAGACATTAACAATTGACGAAACTGTACCGAGTACGGCCATCATCACACTACTTTCGCCGTTGATCTAATTTTATCACATATATCTTGAGCTCAACAGCGATTATAGAGTAATCAATATGTAGTACGTATATGGCTACAGATAATTACAATTGTGAGTACGGTACATAGTATATCCATCAACA
>NW_016984636.1:0-855 GCF_001483705.2 Eufriesea mexicana | reverse complement strand
TATGGGTGTACGTATGGTTGTATGTATTGATGTGTGTATGGATGATGGATGTATGTATGGTCGTATATACGTATGGATGTGTGGATGCGTGAATGGAAGGGCGTATGTATGGATGAATATATGGATGGATGTATGGATGTATGTAAGCGTGTATGTATGGATGTTGAATGTATGTTTGTATGTATGTATGGATGAATGAATGGGTGTATGTATGGATCTGTTTATTGATGTGTGTATGGATGCTTGGATCTATCGATGGATTGGTGGATGGATGTATGGATGGAAGGATGTATGGGTGTATGTATGGAAGAATGTAGGGATGTATCTTTGCTTGGATGGATGTATGGACGCATTGATGTGTGGTTGTGTGGATGTATGGATGTATGGATTGATGGATGTATGGATATATGTATGTATGGACGTATGGTTGTATGGACGAATGGATGTATGGATGGATTGAGGTATGGATGGATTGCTGTACGGATGTATAGATGTATGGATGTATATATGTGTGTGTGTATGAATGGATGGATGGATGGTTGGATGGATTAAAGGATGGGTGCATGGATGCGTGGATGTATGATTGCGTGTATGGAAGGGAGAATGTAGGGATGTATGTATGGATGGGTGAATGGATGTATGTATGGATGTATGTACGGATGTATCTTTGGACGTATATATCGATTAGTGTATGGGTGTATGTGTGGATATATGTATGGATGTATGTATGGATGGATGACTGTAGGGTGGATCGATATATGGATGTGTGGTTGTGTTGATGTATCGATGGACGGATGTATGGATGGATGTAAGGGTGTTTGTATGGATCTGTGTATTGATGTGTGTACGGATGAA
>NW_016984635.1:0-529 GCF_001483705.2 Eufriesea mexicana | reverse complement strand
TAGCCATCTACTTACCATAGGATAGGTCTATTAAAAATTCATAACCTGGTATAGTTTGATGGATAGATCTAAGGTTCTCAATCCAATGGTAGGTATAGCCATCTACATACCATAGAATAAGTCTATTCAAAATCTGTAACCTGCTCTAGTTTGATGAATAGATCATCTAACGTTCTCAATCCAATGGTAAATATAGCCATCTGTTTATCATAGAATAAGTCTATTCAATATCTATAACCTGCTATCGTTTGATGAATAGATCACCTAAGTTCTCAATTCACTGGCAGGTACAGCCATCTACTTAGCGTAGAATAAGTCTGTTCAAAATCTATAAGCTGCTATAGTTTGATGAATAGATCACCAAACGTTCGCAATCCAATACTAGGTATAGCCATCTACTTACCATTGAATAAGTCTATTAACATTTCATAACATGTTATAACTTGATGAATAGATCACTTAACGATCTCAATCCAATGGTAGGTACAGCCATCTACTTACCATAGAATAAGTCTATGCAAAAACTATA
>NW_016984634.1:0-505 GCF_001483705.2 Eufriesea mexicana | reverse complement strand
GGAAAATTAAATTTTATTGACAATTTCCATTTATATCGTGATGTGCTAACCTTCTTGCATTAATAAGGAGGAAATACTCTATTAGCGCGAAAAAGCAATTGCAATGATGTAGAATATGGCCGGAATATTCAATCTTACCGTCATTTTCGACTAATATCGTGGTGAGCAAGCTTTCTTGTATAAATAAGCAGGAAAGATACTATTGGCGTTCTATAGCCATTGCAATGCTATAGAATCTGCCTCGAAAATTCAATTTTATTGACATTTTCGACTAATATCGTGGTGAGCCAACTTTCTTGTTTAAATATGGCGGAAATATTCTATTGGCGTGCTATAGCCATAGCAATGCACTAGAATCTGGCTGCAAAATTCAATTTTACTGACATTTTCGACTAATATCGTGGTGAGCCAACTTTCTTGTTTAAATATGGCGGAAATATTATATTGGCGTTCTATAGCCATTGCAATGCTATAGAATCTGCCTCGAAAATTCAATTTTATTGAC
>NW_016984633.1:0-533 GCF_001483705.2 Eufriesea mexicana | reverse complement strand
AAAAACCAGTTTTCTATGTACTTATAGACAATGTCCTCTTACTGACTTGCGATAATTACAGAATGATTACCGATGGCGGAAATGATAATTTATCTGTGTACTCATAGTCGACAATCACTTATCGACATTTACAACTTAAATATGATTAGTGATTGTCAGGTAAGATCGTTTTCTGTGTACCCGTTGTCGATGTCATCTTACCGACTTGCGATAATTGAAATACGATTACTAATGGTAAATATGATCATATTTCTGTGTACTCATATTCGATAATTTCTAATCGACTTGTGAAAATCAATATGACAACTGATGTTAAATATTATCACATTTCTGTGTACTCATAGTCGAGGACTTATTTGCTTCTTGACATTATTTAAATGTGATTACTGATGGTAGATATGATCACTTCTGTGTGTTCTCATATTCCACAATTTCCCAACGACTTACGATAATTCAATAAGATTATTTAGAGTAGCGGATATCTGATTTCTAAGAAACTACATACAATTTCATCTTATCGACTGGAGATAATT
>NW_016984632.1:0-424 GCF_001483705.2 Eufriesea mexicana | reverse complement strand
TTATGCTACGTTTGCTTCGGTTATGAGAAGGAAGCTTTGAGTTTTGTGCTATACACTGCTGTTCGGTGGGTTGCTGCCCTCCACTCATCTCTAATATGCTTCGCTCGGCTATGGGGAGGCCAGCGATACTGGTATAGGCACGTTAGGTAGAGCTATGCTACGTTTGATTCGGTTAAGTTGGTTAGGGTTAGGTTCGGATAGCTTTGACCTTCTCGGTATACACTGCTATGCGGTCAACTTCTGGCCTCTACTGCGTTGTTATATGTTCTGCTACGCTCCGGGGAGGCCAGCAATAGCCGTCGCGGTGCGTTTGGTTGAGTTAGGATACGTTCTGTTTGGTTAGGTTAGGTTAAGAATGGTCATGATTACTTTGACGCTTGTGCCTCACACTGCAATTCGGTGGATTTCTAAGCTCCTCTGTGCT
>NW_016984631.1:674-948 GCF_001483705.2 Eufriesea mexicana | reverse complement strand
ACAACTTTATTGACATTTTCGACTAATATCGTTGTGAGGTAACTTTCATGCATAAATACGGGGAAAAGATTCAATTGGCCAGCTACGGCCATTGCAATGCTATAGTATCTGGATGGAAAATTCAGTTTTATTGGCATTTTCGACTAATCTCGTGGTGAGCTCACATCCTTGCATTAATAACGATGAAGGATTCTATTGGCACACTATACCCATTACAATGCTATAGAATCTGCCGCGGAAATTCAATTTTATTGACATTTTCGACTAATATCGT
>NW_016984631.1:0-614 GCF_001483705.2 Eufriesea mexicana | reverse complement strand
AATTCTATAGTATCTGGATGGAAAATTCCATTTTATTGACATTTTCGACTAATATCGTGGTGAGCTGACATCCTTGCATGTGTAAGGTGGAAAGATTCTGCTGGCGAGCTATAGCCATTGCAATGCTATTGAATCTGGCTGGAAAATTCAATTCCATTGGCATATTCGGCTAATATCGTGATGAGCTAACTTTCGTGTATAAATAAGGAGGAAAGATACTATTGGCGTGCTATAGCCATCGCAATGCTATAGAAACTGCTTCGAAAATTCTATTTTATTGACATTTTCGGCTATCATCTTCGTCTAATATCTTGGTGCGGTAAGTTTCTTGCATAAATAAGGAGGAAAGATTCTATTGGCGTGCTATAGCCGTTGCAGTGCTATTGAATCTGCCTGGAATATTCAATGCTATTGACATTATCGGCTAATGTCGTGCAGAGCTAACTTTCTTATATAAATAAGGAGGAAAGATACTATTGGCGTGATATAGCTATTGCATTGCTACAGAATCTGGCTGGATAATGTAATTTTATTGACATTTTCGAATAATGTCGTCGTGAGCTGACGTCCTTGCATAAATAAGGAGGAAAGATTCTATTGGCCAGCAATAGCCA
>NW_016984630.1:0-254 GCF_001483705.2 Eufriesea mexicana | reverse complement strand
TGACCGACTGTAACATAACATAACCTAGCGTGCCGCGACCACTATTGCTGGCCTCCCCAGAGCCAAGAATAGCATATCAGTGGAGAGTAGAACGCAGAAATCGATAGAACCGCTGTGTATATCGGAAAAGTCAAGGACACCCAAACCTAACCCGAACCAGCAGAACATAACTAATCATAGCCTAACTGAAGCTGAGGTGCCGAGAGCGCTATTGCCACCCACGCCGGAGCCAAGGAGGACCTACTAGGGCACAG
>NW_016984629.1:329-577 GCF_001483705.2 Eufriesea mexicana | reverse complement strand
TTGATATGTGAGGTTTGGATATGTTTCTTTGGGTTTGGTTTTGGTATCTTTTACTTCTCCGCTACACACCGCTATTCTATGCATTTCTGCGCTCTGCTCCCAACTGATATGTTCTGCCCGGCTCTGGGGCGGCGAGCAATATTGGCGGCGGCACGTTAGGTTGTGTTTCGTTACGTTTGGATATGTTACGATTGGTTAGGTTTTTAGAGGGGAGCTTAGACTTTTGTGCTGTACACGGCCATTCGGTA
>NW_016984629.1:0-304 GCF_001483705.2 Eufriesea mexicana | reverse complement strand
CTGCTTGTCTCTGTGGCGGCCAGAAATAGTGTTCTGGGCACGATAGGTAAAGTTAGGTTACGTTTGGTTGTGTTATGTTTGGTTAGGTTAGGCTAGGGTAGCTTCGACTTTGGTGCTATAAACTGCCTTTCGGTGGATCTCTGCGCACTACTGTGCTCCAACTGCTCGGCAACGGCGGTCCCGTCACGTCAGCTTAAGTTAGGATACGTTTGCTTATATTACGATTGGATATGTCATTATAGGTTAGAATTTAATTTCGTCTTATATACAGCTGTTCGGTGTATGTCTACGCAGCACATTGGTC
>NW_016984628.1:0-303 GCF_001483705.2 Eufriesea mexicana | reverse complement strand
TGCTATAGATTCTGGCTTGAAAATTAAATTTTATTGATATTTTGGACTAATATCGTGGTGAGCATTCTTTCTTGAGTAAATAAGAAGGAAGGATTCTATTTGCGCGCCATAGTCATTGCAATGCCTTAGAATCTGGCAAGAAAATACAATCTTACTGACATTTTCGACTAATATCGCGGTGACCTGACTTTCTTGCATATCTAAGGAGGAAAGATTCTACTGGCGAGTTATAGGCATTGGAATGCTATAGAATATGGCTGGAAAATTCAATTTTATTGACATTTTCGACTTATATCGCGGTGA
>NW_016984627.1:0-531 GCF_001483705.2 Eufriesea mexicana | reverse complement strand
TTTGGCCGAGGAACGCGTTATGCGTTCGACGAAAACGTGTCCCATGTAAAGGCATTGCTATGGTCGAGAAACACAAATATGCGCCGCTGTTGCGGCCCTAGGACCCTCGAGTCCCAAGTTAAGTGATGGACTATTTTATGTCCTTATTGTCAGCATCGCTATTCGCGAAAATCGCGTTTAAGCAGAAATCAGCACTGGTAGTTTCGAATGACTGTCACAGCAGTGGCTCAGTCTGCAAAGGGTTAACACGTTAGGTGCCATATCGGTCTTTTTCCAGAAACCGGCGCTAGACTTTCCATTCGGGCCCAGCCTTTCCTCGGGGTCAGCCCAGACTAAGACCAAATGGTGCTAACTTTGGTGTTAAATTCTTCGCCATCTTTGGACCTAACGTTTGGGAATTCCGCCGGTGGCCCACTTGACGGCTGAGACTGGGCCTGAACGCAAGGGCAAACAAAACGGACTGGGCATTTAACGCGTTAAAAGTGGGCCTTCTTTGTTAATCCACTGCGCAGATCAAAGGGATCGCCGTTT
>NW_016984626.1:0-577 GCF_001483705.2 Eufriesea mexicana | reverse complement strand
TGTCCAGATTAATTATTGTAGTGCTGCTGTGGAATTCAAATCATGTGCGAACAGATTAGTCCACCGGCTATAGGTCACGGATTATTGGACGTACCGAGTACCGTACTTCGAAATGCATATACCTGTACCGATACCCGTAAAATAAATTGATCGTTCCAGAACAAGGGTGAATATTAAATCAACAGTGGGCATATTAATAGAACGGCCACTGTACTGTGATAATGGCTGTACATATTACCGAGGTGTCCGTTGTAAATATCTCGAGCTGTAACGTACGTGTCTCTTATCATTCTCGAAATGCAATATGATTTATGTCATCGCTGAACTGGTTAATCCGACGGCTACATTGCGCTGTTGATGGATGTGTCGTCCATCGTCCACCGTACTGGTAATGTAAATTTCACAACTCATAGCCGTACTACACATTGGTTACTATAGACTTACTTTGGAATGTAAATCACCAGAGAACAAATTTGACCGCAGCCGTTGTATTGTGATGACGCCCATATCCAGGACTATTTGATCAATTGTTAACGTCTAGGGCGAGAATGGGAAAGTGATTTGTCATTCTAGAATT
>NW_016984625.1:0-447 GCF_001483705.2 Eufriesea mexicana | reverse complement strand
CAAATTAATCCAACTACAACTGTACAGTGGTGGTGGCTGTATTCTCTACTTTGTTGTCAACTGGTAACTTCACGAAGGTCAATGGACATGTACACTGCCATTCCAGAATTGCTACAAAATATAGGTCATCATTAAACATACTAGGACATCTGCCACTCTTCTCTTCTGGTGGATGAACTCCGTGCCGTACTGTCTAATGCACGTGCCGCTAGCCACACCCGTTCTATGCATAGATTATAGCAGTATTGCTATGCAATTTACGACATCAGTGAGCAAAGTAATCCAACACCTGAGGTATTGTGATCATGGCTGCGTCTGTGCTGTGTTGTCAGTTCCTAATGTATCGAAGGACAATGGAACTGTGCTTTGAGATTCTTCATTTGCAATGGAACTTAAATCATCAGTGGAATGTAGTTCAGCGGCTATTGTACAGTGGCGACGGTTGTC
>NW_016984624.1:0-485 GCF_001483705.2 Eufriesea mexicana | reverse complement strand
TAACTTTCTCGCATAAATAAGGTGGAAAGATTCTATTGGCGTGATATAGGCTTTGCAATGCTAAAGTATCTTGCGGGAAAGTTCAATATCATTAACACTTTCGATTATTATTGTGGTGAGCTACCTTTCTTGCCTAACTAAGCAGGGTAGATTCTATTGGCGTGCTGTAGACATTGCAATGATATAGAGTGTGGTTGCAAAATTCAATTTTGTTGACATATTCGGCTAATATCGTGCTGAGATGGCATTCTCGCATATATAAGAAGGATATAGATTCCATTGGCGTGATATAGGCGTTCCAATGCAATAGGATTTTCCAGGAAAGTTCAATTTTATTGACATTTTTTACTAATTTTGTGGTGAGCCAACTTCCTTGCATAAATAAGCAGGGTAGAATCCATTGGCGAGCTGTAGACATTGCGATGATATAGAGTGTGGTTGGAAAATTCAATTTTATTGACATTTTCGGCTTATATCGTGGTGAG
>NW_016984623.1:0-667 GCF_001483705.2 Eufriesea mexicana | reverse complement strand
TGACTCCTTGTTATTAGTGGTAACGTGACTTTAAAGTAATTTGCTGTCAATAGTGTGATTTGATGACAAATTGACTCCCTGTCAATAGTGGTGACGTGATGTCAAATTGACTCGCTGTCAATAGTGGTGACTTGACGACAAATTGACTCTCTGTTATTAGTGGTGACTTGACGACAAATTGACTCCCCGTCTATAGTGGTGACTTGACGACAAATTGACTCCCTGTCGATAGTGGTGACTTAACGTCAAATTGACTCCTTGTTATTAGTGGTAACATGACTTTAAAGTAATTTGCTGTCAATAGCGTGACTCGACGACAAATTGACTCCCTGTCAATAGTGGTGACTTGATGTCAAATTGACTCCCTGTTATTAGTGGTAACGTGATGTCAAATTGACTCCTTGTCAATAGTGGTGACTTGACGACAAATTATCTCCCTGTCAATAGTGGTGACTTGGCAACAAATTGACTCCCTGTACTGTTGGTAACAATATGACGTCAATTTCCCGTATTTTGAGATACCTAGGTCTTGTAAGTATACTAATAGATACTTAGATCTTTATTAGATTACTAATGATACGGAGTCAATTTGACTTTAAGTCACCACTATTGATAGAGTGTCAATTTGACATCGAGTCACCACTATTGATAGAGAGTCAATTTGACT
>NW_016984622.1:0-624 GCF_001483705.2 Eufriesea mexicana | reverse complement strand
TACATTGCTCTACTATACTCTGCTCGACTCTGGGCAGGCGAGCAATAGCGTCTGCAGCAAGTTCGGTTGCGCTGGGACACGTTTGGTTCGATTAGGTTAGGCTAAGTTTGGTTAGGGTAGCTTCAACTTTCGTGCTATTCACTGCTATTCGGTGGATTTCTGTGCATTGTGCCATAGTATGCTCTGCTTGGCTCTGTGATGGCCAGAGATATTGGTCTCGTACCGTCATGCTCAATTACACTACGTTTGGATAGATTAGGTAGGGTCGGGTTAGGTTAGGTTACGTCTGACCTTGTGCTATACACTGCAGTGAGGTGGATTTCTGCGCTCCGCGGTGCTCTAGTATATTCTGCTTGGATCTGAGGAGGCCGGCAATCGTTGTCTCGGAACGTTAGGTTGGGTTATGCTACGATTGGGTATGTTACGTTTTGTTAGGTTAGGAGAGAGTGGCTTAGGCTTTTGGGCCGTTCATCGCTATTCGGTGGATGTCTCCGCTCTACTGCTATCTAATACGTTCTGCTTGGCTCTTGAGAGGCCAGAAATAGTGGTCTCGGCGCGTTAGGTTGCGTTATACTACGCTTGCTTATGACACGTTTGGCTCTGTTAGTAAACAGTAGCTTAGAC
>NW_016984621.1:0-661 GCF_001483705.2 Eufriesea mexicana | reverse complement strand
GCGTTAGGCGCCCTATTCGCCAAGCTATAACAGATTACAGATTTTGATTAGACCAAATCTCTGCCAACTTGATGGCGGTACTTGCCATTGGATTGAAGGCGTTAAGCGATCTATTCACCATGCTGTAACAGGTTATATATATCGAATAGACCTATTCTCCGGCAACTAGATGGCTGTACTTGCCATTAGATTGAAGCCGTTACGCGACCTATTCGCCAAGCTGTGACAGCTTATAGATTTTCAATTGACATTTATTCTCTGGCATGTAGATGGCTGTATTTGCCAACGGATTGAAGGCGTTAGGCAGTCTATTCACCAAGCTGTAGGAGGTTATAGATTTTGATGAGACCAAATCTCTGTGAAGTAGATGGCTGTACTTGCCATTGGTAGAAGGCGTTAGGCGACCTATTCACCAAGCTATAACAGATTACAGGTTTTGAGTAGACCAATTCTCTGGCAAGTAGTAGGCTGTACTTGCCATTGGATTGAAGGCGTTAAGCGATCTATTCACCAAGCTATAACAGATTATAGGTTTTGAGTAGACCTTTTCTCTGGCAAGTAGAAGGCTGTACTTGCCATTGGATTGAAGGCGTTATGCGATCTACTTACCAAGCTATAACAGGTTATAGATTTTGAATAGACATATTCTCTGGCAAGTAGA
>NW_016984620.1:0-841 GCF_001483705.2 Eufriesea mexicana | reverse complement strand
ATGTTAGGTCAGGTTATGTCAGCATTTCTTTCTCCTTTGTGCTATTAACTGCATTGCGGAGGATTTTTGTGAACTGCTGTGCTCTAGTGCGATCCACTTGTTCCAGTTGAGGTCAGCTAATAGCTGTCTCGTCATGTTACGTTGGGTTAGGTTACTCTTGGGTATGCGACGTCTGGCTAGGTTAGGAAAGGCTACTTTTACTTTCGTTCTTCACACAGCTATTCCTTGCGTTTCTGTGATCTACAGTGCTCTACTGCACTCTGCTTGGCTTAGGGAGGCCAGAGGCAGTGGTCGCGGTACGTCATATTGGGTTATGCTACTTGCGGTTAGGTTACGTTAGATCCGGTTAGGTGAGCATATCTACGGCTTTTAAGCTATTCACAGCAATGCGCTGTAGCAATGCGCTGGACTTCTGCACATTACAGTGCCCTAGTTCATTCTGCTTGCCTCTGTGGAGGCCTGCAATAGTGGTCTCGTCATGTTAGTTTGACTTACGTTACGTTTGTGTATGTTACGTTTGGCTAGGTTATTAGAGGCTACTGTGGCTTTCGCACTGTACATTGCTTTCCCTGGATTTCTACGCTCTAATGTGCTCTAATATGTTCTTCTTGGCACTGGGGAGGCCAGAAGTAGTGGTCTCGGCACTGTAGGTTAAGTAATGTTACGTTTCGTGAGGATAGGTTAGGATGGATCGGTTAGGATTTCTTTGACTATTCTACTATAAACTGCAATTCGGTGGATTTCTGCGTTCTACATTGCTCTACTATATTCTGATCGTCCGTGGGAAGGCGTGCAATGGTGGTCGTGGCACGGTATTTTGAGAGAGCTTGTGTTTGGTTGG
>NW_016984619.1:0-579 GCF_001483705.2 Eufriesea mexicana | reverse complement strand
AAGTTACAGCTACCGTGACCAAACTTAGCCTGAACCAACCTAACAGAACATAACATTTCTCAGTATAACGTGCAGAGACAACTATTGCTGGCACTCTCAGAGACAAGATGACAGCATTAATGAACTTCGAGGCGCAGAAATCCACCATACAGTAGACTCCAGCACTAAGTTCAAAGCCATCCTCTCCTGATTCAGCCAATCGTAGAATAATAAAGCGTAACCTATCTCAACCTAACGTGCCGCGACCAGGCTTGCCGGCCTCCCCAGAACCAAGCAGAACACATTAGTGGAGGGTAGAACGCAGGAATCCATGGAATCTCAGTGTATATCCGAAAAGTCAAAGCTACCAGTCCTAACCGAAAACGATCCGAACATAGCCAAACATGGCATAACTAAACCTAGCGTGCCCAGACCGTTATTGCTGTTATAACCAGAGCCATTCAGACTATACTACAGCGTAGTAGAGCGCAGAAATCGATGAAATAGCAGTGCTGGGCACAAAAGCTAAGGTTATCTTCTCCAAACTTAGCCTGACCCAACCAAACCATACGAAACCGGACCCAACGTAAAGTGCCGAGA
>NW_016984618.1:0-291 GCF_001483705.2 Eufriesea mexicana | reverse complement strand
AAAATGTCAACAAAATTGTATTTTCCAGCAACAATCTATATCATTGCGATGGCTATAGCACTCAAAAAGCATCTTTCCTCCTTACGTACGCAAGGAAGTTAACTCAACACGACATTAGACGAAAATGTCACAAAATTGAACTTTCCAGCCAGATTCTACTGAATTGCAATGGCTATAGCACGCCAAAATGATGTTTCCTCCTTACCTATGCCAGGAAGTCAGCTCGAAACGATATCAGTCGAAAATGTCAGTATAATTGAATTTTCCAGCAAGATTCTGTAGCATTGCAAT
>NW_016984617.1:2201-2518 GCF_001483705.2 Eufriesea mexicana | reverse complement strand
GAAAATGTTAATAAAATTTGATTTTCCAGACAGATTATATAGCATTGCAATGGCAATAGCACGTCAATAGTATTCTTCCTCCTTATATATGCAAGGAGGACAGCTCATCACGATACTAGTCGAAAATGACAATAAAATTGAACCTTCCAGCCTGTTTCTATAGCATTGCAAATGCTATAGCACTCCAATAGAATCTTTCCTCCATATTTATGCAAGAAAGTTAGCTCACCACGATATTATTTGAAAATGTCAATAAAATTGAATTTTCCATACAGATAATATATCATTGCCATGGCTACAGCACGCCAATAGTATCT
>NW_016984617.1:0-1475 GCF_001483705.2 Eufriesea mexicana | reverse complement strand
GACGACAATGTCAATAAAATTGAATCTTCCAGCCAGATTCAATAGCATTGCAACGGCCATAGCAAGCCAACGGAATTTTTCTTCCTTATTTATGCAAGAAAGTTAGCTCACCACGATATTTGGAGGAAATGTTAATAAAATTTGATTTTCTAGACAGATTCTTCAGCATTGCAATGGCTATAGGGCCCCAATAGTTTCTTCCTTCCTTATTTAGTCAAAAAAGGTAGCTCACCAAGTATTAGTCGTAAATGTCAAGAAAATTTAATTTTCCTGCATGATTCTATAGCATTGCAATAGCTATAGCACGCCAATAGAATATTTGCTCCTTATATATGCAAAAAAGTTAGCTCACCCCGATATTAGCCGAAACTGTCTATATAATTATATTTTCCAGCCAGATTCTGTTCAGTGCAGTGGCTATAGCACGCCAATGGAATCTTTCCTCCTTATTTACTCAAGAAAGTTTGCTCACCACGACAATAGTCGTATATGTGAATGAAAATGAAATTTCCAAACAGATTCTATGGCATTGGAATGGCTATAGCACGCCAATAGAACCTTTCCTCCATATTTATGCAAGAAAGTTAGCTCAGCACGACAATAGTCGTATATGTGAATAAAATTGAAATTTCCAGACAGATTCTATGGCATTGAAATGGCTGTAGCACGCCAATAGAGTCTTTCCCCCTTATTTATGCAAGAAAGTTAGCTCACCACGATATTAGACGATAATGTCAATAAAATTTAATTTTCTAGCGTGATTCTATAGCACTGCAATGGCTATAGCACGCCAATAGAAACTTTCTTCCTTATTTATGCAAAAAGTTAGCGCACCCCGATATTTGGCGACAAAGTCAATAAAATTGGATGTTCCAGCCGGACTCTATTTCGCTACAATGGCCATAGCACTCCAATAGAATCATTCCTCCTTATTTATGCAAGGAGGTTAGCTCACCGCGATATTAGTCGAAAATGTCAATAAAATTGATTTTTCCAGCCAGATTCTGTAGCATTGCAGTGGCTATAGCACGCCAATGGAATTTTTCCTCCTTATTTATGCAACAAAGTTAGGTCACCACTATATTGGAGGAAAATGTTAATAAAACTCGATTTTCCAGCTAGATTCTATTGCACTGCAATGGCCATAGCGCGACAATAGAATCTTTCCTACCTATTTAAGCAAGAAAGTTGGCTCACCACGACAATATTCGTATATGTGATTAGAAGTGAAATTTCCAGACAGATTCTATAGTCTACCTATTTATGCAAGAAAGTTGGCTCACCACGACAATATTCGTATATGTGATTAGAAGTGAAATTTCCAGACAGATTCTATAGCATTGCAATGGCTATAGCACGACAACAGGATCTTTCCGCCTTATTTATGCAAGAAAGTTAGCTCATCACGATACTAGACGAAAATGTCAATCAAATTTAATTTTCTAGCATGATTTTATAGCACTGCAATGGCTATA
>NW_016984616.1:805-1041 GCF_001483705.2 Eufriesea mexicana | reverse complement strand
TACTGACATTTTCGACTAACATAGTGGTGAACTGACTTCCTTGCATAAATGAGGAGGATAGATCCTATTGGCGCGCTATAGCAATGGCAGTGTTTTAGAATCTGGCCGGAATATTCAATTTCATTGACATTTTCTACTAATATTGTGGTGAGCTAACTTTCGTGCATAAATAAGGATGAATGCTTCTATAGACGTGCTGTAGCAGTTGCATTGCAACAGGATATGGCTGGAAAATT
>NW_016984616.1:0-746 GCF_001483705.2 Eufriesea mexicana | reverse complement strand
CTTTCTTGCTTTGATAAGGAGGAAGCATGCTTTTGGCCTGCTGTAGCCATTGCAATGCTATAGAATCTGGCTGGAAAATTCAATTTTATTGACATTTTCGGCAAATATTGTGGTAAGCTAATATTCTTGCATAAATGAGGAGGATAGATTCTATTGGCGCGCTATAGCCATAGCAGTGGTTTAAAATCTGTCCGGAATATTCAATTTCATTGACATTTTCTACTAATATCGTGGTGAGCTAACTTTCGTGCATAAATAAGGATGAAAGATTCAATTGACGTGCTGTAGCCATAGCATTGCTACAGGATATGGCTGGCAAAATCAATTTCATTGATATTTTCTTCTAATATCGTGGTGAGATAAATATCGTGCATAAATAAGGAGGAAAGATACTATTGGCGTACCATAGCCATGGCAATGCTCTAGAATCTACTTGGAAAATTCAATTTTATTGACATTTTCGACTAATATCGTGGTCAGCTATTTTTCATGCATAAACAAGCAGGACAGATTCTATTGGCGTGCTATAACCACAGCAATGTTTCTGAATCTGGCAGGGAAATACAATTTTACTGACATTTTCGCCTAATACAGTGGTGAACTTACTTCCTTGCGTAAATGAGGAGGATAGATTCTATTTGCGCGTTATAGCCATAGCAGTGGCTTAGAATCTGGCCGGAATTTTCAATTTCATTGACATTTTCTACTAATATCGTGGTGAGCCAACTTTCGTGCATAAATAAGGA
>NW_016984615.1:0-838 GCF_001483705.2 Eufriesea mexicana | reverse complement strand
TGCAGTAAGCCAAGAAATAATTCGTAACTTTACTGTCATTCTCACATGTTTATGTTGTTGATGTCAACATATATTACCGCTGCCCGATATTTGTATTAATATCGTCCCTTATTCGATTGTGATCATAATTGTGTATGCTCTTTTAACTTCATTATACATTTGACAATTTGCGCTCGAGAGGCGCACTTCTATCGAAATTTAATAAAATTTTGAAGCCCGATATTCATAAATATGCCAAATTCCAAGTAATGTAACGGTGTGCGTGGTATTGAAATCGAGCGGCTGTACGTGCTAATTACCATACGATTACTTATACCTGCTCCGAAAAATTATCCTCAGCGTTATAACGGAAAATCTTGGAAACCCTCTCCGTCTATGGCCAAAAAGTCGTAGAGTGCAAATGGTTAATTGCCATCAATAATGTATATGATATGTAGGCACTCGTTACAGGTTGATGGTTCTAATGTTAACAATGCATTTTAATCAGTTAACAATTTCAAATTCCTAAGCAAACGTATAAATTCTATATCCTTGTCATCCTTCAACCTATCTACATATCACAGATACCCTTCTCGTATTCTCAGGCATGTTATACTTCAGATATTTGTTTAAACGCAACCTACCTCCTAATTTTCGTCAGTTTCCAAACAAACTGTTGAAGAACTTGCAACAATCTTCATTGGAGGTTCGAAGATAAACGAAACAAGAAAGTAAAACTTAGAAAACAGCAGTGAGGAAGTGAGAAAGCAGAGGGGCTACGAAGATATACCCTACCACGAATGTGGAATAAAGGCGATAATATGATTGGTCAGCAAGAGGTGACCAGGAACCTTGATTA
>NW_016984614.1:0-414 GCF_001483705.2 Eufriesea mexicana | reverse complement strand
GCGCCTAGACCACTACTGCTGACCACTCCATAGTCAAGCAGCACATATAAGAGCACAGAAGAATGCAGGAATATGCCGAACAGCATTGAACAGCACAAAAGCTATAGCTAGCCCCTGCCAAGCTATCCAATCGCAACGCAGCCAAACGTAACCTGACTCAACCTAACGTAACGAGACCACCATTACTGACACCGCGAGTGCCAAGCAGAATCTACTAGATCACAGCAGAGCGCAGAAATCCACCGCATTTCAGTCTACAGCACAAAAGTCAAAGATAGCCTACTCTAACCCAAAGGAACCTAACCTAAACTTACGTAACATAACTCCACCTAAAGCGCAGCGACCACAGTTTCTGCCCTCCCAATAGCAAAGCAAAGCAAATTACATCACAGTAGAGAACAGACATCAACCAAA
>NW_016984613.1:0-281 GCF_001483705.2 Eufriesea mexicana | reverse complement strand
CTCGGCGCTGGCGAGGCCAGCAATTGTGGTTCCGGCACGTTAGTTTGAGTTAGGTTACGGTTGCCTATAATACGTTTGGTTAGGTTAGGAAGTGGAGGCTTTGAATTTTTCGCTGCACACTGCTGTTCAGTGGATTTCTGCGCTCCACGTTGCTCTAATATGCTCTGCTTGGCTCTGCTGAGGATTGCAACAGTGTTCTCGGCACGTTAGGTTCAATTATGTAACGCTTGGTTATGTCTCCATTGGCTAGCTTAAGACAGGATAGCTTTGAAGTTTGTGCT
>NW_016984612.1:1224-1532 GCF_001483705.2 Eufriesea mexicana | reverse complement strand
TTGCAACAGGATCAGGATGGAAAATTCAATTTTATTGACATTTTCAACTAATATAGTGGTGAGGTATCTTTCTTCCATAAATAAGGCGGAAAGATTCTATTGGCGACTTATAGCAATTGCACTGTAATATAATTGGGCAGAAAAATGCAATTTTATAGACATTTTCCGCTAATATCCTGGTGAGCCAGCTTTCTTGCCTAGATAAGGAGGAAGGACGCTATTGGCGTGCTATGGCCAGTGCAATGGTATAGAATCTGCCAGGAAAAATCAGTTTGATTGACATTTTCCGCTAATATCGTGGTGAGCTA
>NW_016984612.1:518-1075 GCF_001483705.2 Eufriesea mexicana | reverse complement strand
GATTCTATTGGCGTGCGTTAGCCATTGCAATGATATTGAATCTGCCTGGAAAATTCAATTTTATTGACATTTTCGTCTAATATCGTGGTGAGCTAACTTTCTCTAATAAATAAGGGGGAAAGATTCTATTGGCGTGCTATATCCATTGGAATGCTATAGAATCTGCCTGGAAAATTCAATTTTATTGTTATTTTCGACTAATATCGTGGTGAGCTAACTCCCTCGTATACGCAAGGAGGAGGAATCCTATTGGCCTACTGTAGCCATTGCAATGCTATACAATCCGGCTGGAAATTTCATTTTTATTGACATTTTCGAGTAATATCGCGGTGAGCTAACATTCTTGCTTACATTGCTTAGATAAGGAGGAAGGATCCTATTGGCGTGCTATGGCCATAGCAATGCTATTGAATCTGCCTGTAATATACAATTTCATTGACATTTTCGTCTAATATCGTGGTGAGCTATCTCCTTTGCATACGTAGGGAGGAAGGTTTCTATTGGCGCACTATAGCTATTGCAGTGGTTTAGAATTTGGCTGGAAAATTCAATTATAT
>NW_016984612.1:0-263 GCF_001483705.2 Eufriesea mexicana | reverse complement strand
AATATCGTGGTGAGCTAACTTTCTTTCATAAATAAGGGGGAAAGCTTCTATTGGCGTGCTATAGCCATTGGAATGCTATAGAATCTGCCTGGAAAATTCAATTTTATTGTTATTTTCTACTAATATCGCGGTGAGCTGGCTCCCTCGTATACGCACGGAGGAAGAATCCTATTGGCCCACAATAGCCATTGCAATGCTAGAGAATCTGGCTGGAAATTTCATTTTTATTGACATTTTCGAGTAATATCGTGGTGAGCTATCTT
>NW_016984611.1:0-779 GCF_001483705.2 Eufriesea mexicana | reverse complement strand
GAGCGCAGGAGACAATAGAATGGCAGTGTATAACGTAAAGGGCAAAGAAATGCAAAACTTGCCGAGGCTAACATAACACAGCCAAACGCAGCATATCACATCCTAACGCGACGATGCCGTTATTACTGGCATCGGCAGAGCCAAGGGGAACATGCTGGAGCACAGAAGATCGCGGAAGTCCACAGAATAGGCGTGTATAGCACGGAAGTCAAAGACAGCCTGTCCTAATCTAACCAATCGTAACATAGCGAAACGTAACATAACTCAATCTGACGTGACGCTACCGCCGTTGCTGGCCCCCACAGAACCAAGCAGAACATACTAGGGCGCAGTAGGTGGCAGAAATCCACCGAATAGCAGTGAGTAACAGAGAAGTAAGAGCCATCATACCCAAACGTGACATAAGCGTAACCTAACTCAAAATAACGCGCCTCGTCCATTACTGTTGGCCTCCCTAGTGTGGAGCGGGTCATGGTACAGCAATGTGGAGCGCATTTATCCACTGAATAGCAGTGTAGAGCACAAGAGTCAAGGCTGCCCTAACTAAGCCTAAACTAACCTAGCCAAGCCAAACGTAGCCTAGCTCAACCAAACGAGCCGAGGCCACCACTGCTGGCATCCACAGATCCAAGCAATGCGTATTAGAGCACAGAAGGTCGCAGAAATCACACGTGTAACAGTGTACAGCGCTGAAGTCAAAGCTATCCTCTCATAACCTGACCAAACGTAACGAAACCAAACGTAGCTTAACACAACAAGACGAGCAGAGACCTCTATTT
>NW_016984610.1:0-331 GCF_001483705.2 Eufriesea mexicana | reverse complement strand
GTACTATTTAAAAATTTATCGGTATCGATATTTACTCTAATTATGTATTTTTACTAATGGTCGAGTCGCAGGTCACCGGTGGCCCTCGCGGCGCCACCGTCAAGTTGAGTGCCGGTCACCGGTGACCCCCATGGCATTCAACGTATTAAATAGAAGTTCCTATGATATCTAAGTAACCCTAGTCTAAAGCAGGGCCTGCTAGAAACAAGCCTTACTGATGAGTCCACAACAGGCCCGGGTCGAAACGCATCCCTTCCTTTTCCCGTCGTCCTCCTACCTGCTACCCTATCAATAGATAGTCGACCACGGGGATACCAACAGGCCGGCACCA
>NW_016984609.1:0-1100 GCF_001483705.2 Eufriesea mexicana | reverse complement strand
GCATATAAATCTGCCGCAATGAAGTGCAAGGCACAAAAGCAGATAATATACTAACCTAACCTAACAAAACCTAACCTTGCCAAACGGAGGCAAACACAACCTAACGTGCTGAGACCGCATCTTCCCGCATCCCCAGAGACAAGCAGTATATACTAGAGCACAGTAGAGCGCAGACAGCCACCAGATAGCAGTATACAGCGCAAAATTAAATGCTATCGTATCCTAACCTTTCCAAACGTAACATAAACAAACGTTATCTAGCTTAACCTATTGCGCAGAGACCACTATTGCTGACCTCCACAGAAACCAGCAAAGCGTACTACAGCACAGCAGAGCGCTGGAATCCGACGAACATAGGTCTATACGACGAAAGTCAAAGCAGTCCTAGCCTAACTCAGACTAACGTAACCTAAACAATCGTAGCCTTACTCAACCAAACGCGCCGATAGCACTATTGCTTGAATCCTCGGAGTCGAGCAGAGTGTAGTAGAGCACTCTACTAGCCAAACCAAACGTAACCTAAGCAACCAGGGACTAACACAACTTAACGTGGCAAGACCACCATTGCTGGCCTCCCTAGCGCCAAGCGGAGCATGTTAGAGCACAGTAGAGCGCAGGAATTCAGTGAATATCAGTGAAAAGCGCGAAAGTCAAAGTTGTCCTATCCTAACCATACCGAACGTAACACAACCAAACGTTATATATCTTAACCTAACGCGCTGAGACCACTATCGTTGCCCTCTCCAGGATCAAGCAAGACATAGTAGAACCAAGTAGAGCGCAGAAATCGGCCGAAGAACAGTCTATACCACGAAAGTCAGAGCAATACAAACCAAACCCAGACTAAGACAACCTAATCAAAGGTAGCCTAACTGAACCTACCGTGCCGAGACCACTATTGCTTGACTCCCCACATCCAAGCACATTAGGCTAGAGCACAGCAGAGCGCAGTAATGCACCGCATTGCTGTGTACAGCACAAAGTAGAAGGTATCCTATCCGAGCCTGACATAGCTTAACCTAACCGAACGTAGCATTACTGGACATAAGGTGCCGAGGCAACTGTTGCTGGCCTCCGAGAGCCAAGCAGAACATATTAGA
>NW_016984608.1:0-1042 GCF_001483705.2 Eufriesea mexicana | reverse complement strand
TCTAGCATGTCCTGCTTGGATCAGGTGGGAGGGGGACAGCAATAGCGGCTACGGCAGGATAGGCTGAGTTGAGCTATGCTTGTCTATGTCCTGTTGGTTTGGGATAGGCCTAGGTAGCTTTGTCCTTTCCTATATACACAGCGATTCCATGGATTTCTGCGTTCTACTCTCCACTAGTGTGCCCAGCCCGGATTTTGGGCGGCCAGCAACTGTGGCCGCGGCTCGTTAGGGTGAGTTAGATTAAGATTGGTTACGTTACGATTTGTGAGATTTCGAGAGGGAGGCATTGACTTCAGTGCTTTAGCCTGCTGTTAGTTGGATTTCTGCGCCCTGCGGTGCGGTAGTGTTATCAGTTTGGCTCTGGGATGGCCAGCAACAGTGGCCACGGCGCTTTATATCGAGTCATGTTACGATCGGTTGGGTTGGGGTAGGCTGTTTGGTTAGCATAGCCTTAACCTTTGTGCTTTACACTGCTATTCGGTGGACTTCTGCCATCTACTGTGCCCTGGTATGTCCTGCTTGTCTGTGAGGAGGGCAGCAATATTGGTTTCGGCACGTCAGGCTGAGTTAGGCAATATTTGGCTATGTTCGGTTGATCTGTGTTAGGTTCGGGCAGCTTTGACTTTCCTGATATGCATTGCGATTCTATGGATTTCTGCGTTCTGCTCTCCACTAATATGTCCTGCTTGGCTCTTGGGATGCCAGCCATAGTGGTCGCGGCACGATAGGTTAAGTTAAGTTACGTCTGGTTATTTTACGTCTGGTTATGTTACGAGAGGACAGCATTTACTTTAGTGTTATGGTCTGCTTTTAGGTAGACTTCTGCGCCCTGCAGTGCTCTCTAATATCTTCTGCTAGGCTCTCTGTAGGACGACAACAGTGGTCTCGGCACATATTGCCGAGTCATGTTACGTTCGGTTCCGTTGGTTTAGGCTAAGTTTTGTCAGGACAGCTTTTACTTTTGTACTATATAATGGCTTTCGATGAATTTCTGCGCTCTACTGTGTTCTAGTAGATCCAGCTTCGCACTGGGGAGCGCAGC
>NW_016984607.1:0-944 GCF_001483705.2 Eufriesea mexicana | reverse complement strand
TATTCGGTGCATTTCTGCGCACTACTGTGTTCTAGTATGTTCTACCGTGCTCCGGGGAGCTCAGCAATATTTGGGTAGGCGCGTAAAGTCCAGTTAGGTTACGTTTGGTCAGGTTATTCTAGTATATGCTATGTTTGGACATCTTTGACATTTCGGCTATACACTGCCATTCTAGTGACTTCTGCTGTGCACTTTCCACCTATATCATCTGCATGGGAATGGGGAGGCTAGCAGTAGTGTCCTGGCACGTAAGGTTGCGTTAGTTTACGTTTCTTTATGTTACGTTTGATTAGGTTACGAAAGGACATCTTCGACCTTTGTGCTGTACACTGCTGTTCGGCGGTTTCCTACGCTCTTCATTGCTCTACTATACTCTGCTGCACACTGGGGAGGCCATAAATATCGGTCGTGGCACGATAAGATGAGATATGTTACGTTCGGCTACGATAGGTTTGGCTACGTTTGGCTATTATGGCATTGTCCTTTGCGCTATACACTGGTATACGGAAACTTCTGCGCTCTGCTGCGCTCTAATATTATGTCCTTGGCTCTGCGGAGGCCAGAAATAGGGGCCGCGGCAATATTGGCAGAGACATATATTATGTCCTTGGATCTGCGGAGGCCAGAAATAGTGGCCGCGGCAATATTGGCAGAGACAGGCTGCGCAAAGTTATGTTACGTTTGGTTGGGTTAGGAAAGGATATCTTTAACTTTTTTGCCGTACACTGCCATTCGGTGGATTCCTGCCCTCCACTCTGCTACACAGTAATCTGCTTGGCACCGTGGAAGCCGGCAATAGTAGCCACGGCACGATATGTAAAGTTTTCTATGTCAGGTTTCGGTATGTTAGTATGGGTTAGGTCCGTGTATCTTCGACTTCTCTGCTGTACACTGCGATTCTATGAATTTCTGCGGTTTACTCTCCTCTAGTATGTTCTGCATGG
>NW_016984606.1:0-212 GCF_001483705.2 Eufriesea mexicana | reverse complement strand
TTTTCCACCCAGATACCATAGATTTGCAATGGCCATAGCTGGCCAATAGAATCTTTCCTCCATGTTTATGCAAGAAAGTTGCCTCTCCGCGATATGAGTCGAAAATGACTATAAAGTTGTATTTTCGAGGCAGATTCTATAGCATTTTAATGGCTACAGCACGGCAATAGTGTCTTTCCTCCTTATTTATACATGAAAGTTAGCTCACGACG
>NW_016984605.1:0-555 GCF_001483705.2 Eufriesea mexicana | reverse complement strand
CAATCCATCCACACTTTCGCCCATCCACACACCCATCCATCCATACATACATCCATACATACATCCATACTTCCATACATCCATCCATCAAAACATCCACCCATCCATGCATGCTTCGATCCATACGTCCTTCCTTCCATACTTCCTTCCACCAATCCATCAATCCATCCATGCTTCGATGCTCACATCAGTACACAGATCCATACATACACGCATACATTCATCAATACATACATTCATACATACATTCTTACATACATTCATACATTCATTCATACATACATCCATACATATATTCTTACATACATCCATAAATACATCCATACGTACATGCATACAAACATCCATACATACATTCATACATCCATACATACATCCATACAAACACCAATACATATATCCATGCATACAACCATACATACATCCATACTTACATCCATGCATACAACCATCCATCCATCCATTCATCCATACACCCATCCACGTATCCGCGCATCCGTTCATCCACCCATCCATTCAATCATTCTTCCGTCCATCCACCCAACCATTCATCCA
>NW_016984604.1:0-1045 GCF_001483705.2 Eufriesea mexicana | reverse complement strand
TGCCGAGACTACTACACCTGGCGTCCACAGACACAGGCGGAGTGCGAACGCGCATTGTAGAGCGCAGATATCCATAGAATGGCGGTGTGTAGTAGAATAGTCAAAGCTCTTATAATCTAATGCAACGTAAGCTAACCTATCCGAACGTATTCTAACTCAACCTAACGTGCCTCCACCACCATATCTGGACACTCGAGAGCCGAGCAGAGTTTAGTAGAGCAATGTAGAGCGCAGAAATACACCGTAGAGCAGTGTATAGCACAAAAGTCAATGCGATTCTAGACTAACATATCCAAACGTAACATAATCAAGCGTAACATAACTCAACATATCGGGCCACGACAACGATTGCAGGCACCCGAGAGACGAGCTGGTTAGAGTAGAGCATAGTAGAGCTCAGAAATCTACCGAAAAGCAGTGTATGACACGAAAGTCGAAGCTATCCAGACATAAATCGAACTAACATAGTCCAATCCAACGTAACATAGCTCAAACTATCTTGCGGAGACCACAATTCCTAGCGTCCTCAGTGCCAAGCAGGGCCTATTTGAGAACAGTAGATGGCAGAAGTCCAACGTACAGCAGTTTACAGCACCAAAGGCACAGCTTTCCTATCCCAATCTAACCAAGCGTAACACAACCAAACGTAGCCTAACTCAACGTAACGTGCCGAGACCACACTTGCAGGCCTCCACAAAGCAAAGCAGAGAATAGTAGAGTAATGTGGATCACTGAAATCCGCCGAATTGCAGTGCACGGCACAATAGTAGAAGCTGTTCTAACCAAACTTGTCCTAACCTAACATAACCGTACGTAGCCTGTCTCAACATAAAGTGCCGAGACCATGATTGCTGGTACCCACAGAGCCAAGCAGAACATATTAGTGGATTGTAGGACGCAGAAATCCATACGATCACAGTGTGTATCAGAAAAGCCTATGCTTCGCAAGCCTAACGCGAACCAACGTGTCCCAGCCAAACATAGCCTAACTTAACATAACGTACCGCCAACACTGTTGCTGGTCTCCCCACGGCCGAGCAGAACA
>NW_016984603.1:0-814 GCF_001483705.2 Eufriesea mexicana | reverse complement strand
CCTATTGGTATGCTATAGCGAATGCATTACAATAGAATCTGGCTGAAAAGTTCTATTCTATTGTCATTTTCGACTAATACCGTGGTGAGCAAACTTTTCTGCATAAATAAAGAGGAAAGATTCTATTTGTTTCCTATAGCCGTAGCATTGCAATAGAATCAGACCAAAAAGTTCAATTTCATTATCATTTTCGACAAATGTAGACGTGAGCCGGCTTTTCTGGGTAAATAATGAGGAAAGATTATATTGGATTCTGCGTAAATAATGAGGAAAGATTATATTGGTTTGCTACAGCCTTTGCATTGCTAAAGAATCAGACTGGAACGATCAATTTTATTGAGATTTTCGACTAATACCGTGGTGAGAGACCTTTTCTGCATAAATAAGGCGGAAATATTCTACTGGTTTGCTAGAGCCATTGCATTGCAATAAAATATGACTGAAAAGTTCAATTTTAATAATATTTTCAACTAATATTGCTATGAGCAAATTTTTCCTCACAGATAAGGAGGAATGGTACTATTGGTTTGCTATAGCCATTGCAATGCTATAGAATCTGACTGAAAAGTTCAATTTTATTGACCTTCTAGACTAACATCGCGGTGAGCAAACTTGTCGGATTGAAAACGAAGGAAGGATTCCATTGGATTGCTGAAGCCATCGCATTACAACAGAATCTGTCTGAAGAGCTCAATTTTATTGACAATCTCGACTAATATTGCGGTCAGTGCGCTTTTCTGAATAAATACGGAAGAAAGATACCATTGGTTTGCTGTAGCTATTGCATTGCAAAAGAATCTGTCCGGAAAGCTCA
>NW_016984602.1:0-952 GCF_001483705.2 Eufriesea mexicana | reverse complement strand
GACCCGTCATTGCGTCACGCGACCACACTTACTGTCCTACCCAGAAGCAAGCAGGACATACAACAGCACAGTAGAGCGCAGAAGTCGCATAGCACGAAAGTCGAAAAGAACCGATCCCAACATAGCCAAACGTAACATAACGGAACATTGCTTATCTCAACCTAACGCGTCGAGGCCACTGTTGCTTGCATCCTCAGAGCCAAGCAGAGTAGACTAGAGCACAGTAGTTCGCATGTATCCACCGAATAGTGGTGTACAGCATAAAGGTCAAAAGTACCCTCTCCTAACCTTATCAAGCGTAGCATAGCCGAGCGTTGTATATCATAACCTAACATTCTGAGACCACTATTCCTGGCCTCTCGAAAACGGAGCAAAACCTGCCAGAGCTCAGTGGAGCGCAGAAATCCGCTGACAACAACAATCCGTCTATACCACGAAAATCAAGTCTATCCAAAACTAATCCAAGCTAACTTAACATAGCTAAACCTGGCCTAACTAAAACTAACGGACCGAGACCAATATTAGTGGGCTCCGCAGAGCCGAGCAGAGTATTGTAGCGCAACGTAGTCCGTAGAAACACAAGGAATAGCGGTGTATAGCACAAAAGTCGAAGATATCATATCCTAACCCATCCAAACCCTATTACAACCAAACGCTACATTACATAACCTTACGCGCCGAGACCACCATTGTTGGCATTCCCAGAGCAAAGCAGAGTATACTAGAGCAGAGTAGAGCACAGAAAGCCACCAAATGGCTGTAACACAAGAGTCGATGGTACCTTAACCTAACCTGACCATGCCTAACCTAACCAAACGTAGAATAACGAAACCTAACGAGACGGGATCTTTATTGCTGGCCTTCCCACAGCCAAGCAGATCATGTTAGGGAACAGTAGTAAGCTGAAATCCATCGAATGGCAGTGCTTAACGCAAATGTCAAAGCTAACCTA
>NW_016984601.1:7467-11044 GCF_001483705.2 Eufriesea mexicana | reverse complement strand
TCTCTCTCTCTCTCTCTCTCTCTTTCTCTGCCTCTCACACACACACACACACACATAACACACGCGTTCGCGCTCTCTCTTTCTCCCTTCCCCCTCTGTCTCCGTCTCTCCATCTTCGCAGGCGTGTGTGTAGGTGTCCGTGTGTTTGCGTGTATGTGTAAATATTTAATAAACTGTATTAAATTTTAATAAAATGAAATATCATTTCGTTTATTATATTTCTATTAATATTCTATCATGTGTACAATAGTGAAATGTTCAATTCAACAAACATAGTCGATGTTCTTAGTCTCTAATGAATAAATAGTATGAAAGTGCACTAATATTTTACTAAAGGAATGACGATAAAACAGGTCATCGTCATTTTGAGCCACATACATTAACAATACGTATCAAGTCTTTTGTGAGTTACTTGTTGTAACATTTACAACGTTTCACAACAGTCGTTCATTTTCATCAAAGTCTGACTGCGTAATTAATGTAGGTAAGCTTTGTCGTGGAAAGTTAATTTACTTTTCTGTTCATCAGTGAGTTACAATTGTCCATTTTCTAATTTTCGAAAAATCCAAAGACATAAAATGTTTTACGAAAATTATGGTTTCAAAGTATCAATAGAAATATATATCGTGTCTTTGAATATAATAAAAATATGCAAAACTGTTAGAAATGATCTGTTAGAACCAGTTTAATAAACTACCTGCCTGATGCTAATTAGAATTATGTAATTTTTATGTCAATTTAAAGATTGTATTGATAAACAGTAGAACAAGTTTCAGTTACTATTTTAAATACTAAAAGCGTAGTTAAATTTAAAAATAAGAAAAGTACCTATTATAAAAAAGTACTAATTTTTATGATAAAAGATATTTGACCTATTAGTATAGTTTCTTGAATATAATTACTATGAAAGCAAAGAGGAAAACAATTTTAGAAAATAATTGGAGAGAGAAAACCAATTGGTCAATTATATTTGGTAGCGTAATCTAGATTCATTGGTATTATAATATATATTACTGCTGCAAGGATTATAATAACAAATGAATTAAGGATTACAATTTAATATATCTGTATAAAGATACATAATGTATATGCACAATTTAATGTATTAAAAATAAAATATTTAGTCTAACAATATAGTTAATTGTTCTTAATTTAAATAACAATATATACAATTAATTACAATTAATTGTAAATCTTGCTTAAACCGCGGTTATGACTATTTATCCTACATTTATTCGAAAGTATAATTTCAACTGCAAAACGGATTTTTCATGGCAAATAATAAAAAATTTTTATTTTAAAAAATATATTTTTTGCATGTCTATTTTCCATATATGCTTCACAATTTATACCCGTTGTATTAAAATAAATTATTATAGATAAAATCGCATTAATTTCTATTGTCCAGTAAATATATTTTAATATTTAATTTAAGGTGTTTACCATAAATATTTTATTTAACTATATTTTACTGATATCATTGCTTTACTTTTTCAAATATACGCATTGCATTAAATTAATGATATTTTCTTTCCTCGGAATATTTACATATAATCCAGATTTTCGAGGAAAGTTTGTTTTAACGCCATGTTATCCGCGAATGAAATTCCATTAGAGCTTGCAGGTGGAGCCCTCTGTGTACAATTTCGTTCCCTCCATTTTCATAAAAGCTATAGAGCTGTAAGGGATCAACAAACCTACCATTACTTCATTCCCTTTCTAACCCACTCATGACACATTATGTGCAGGATCGACTAGGTCAAAATAGAAGCTACTTTAACCCCTTGAGCGTTTATGTCGTATTTGTACATCACGACTAAAATCAATTCACATCGAAAATGGCGTCTTTATAGTTATTATCAAATTTCTTTTATGTCACATACATTACCATCTGACAAGCGTGTTAGATCTCAATGAATCGAATTCTAGGATATTTTTATTTAACTTTTATTTCATATTGCAGAATACGTATTTGCATAACAACGAACGTATACATAGAAAGCGAGAGAAAATAAAGCTACTTAATATGAAAAATTTATATATTGTATGTTAAAATCTGAATTTAAATAAATCGAATAAATCGAACGTAGAACGCGGATAATAATAACTATCATAATAATAATACACACACACGCACACATATATACAAAGTGTCTCGTACCAGGTGATTCTACATCTAAAAATAAGTCGAAAGGAAAGAATGAAGTTTTTTAATACGAGGCCTCATTCTCGAGAAAATTGAATTTGAAAATTCGTGGGGTGCGTGTAAATTTAATCACACTTTAACCTAATCGATTTTAGCGTAGACTATCTTTCGTATCGTTATATCGTTATATTTATATTCGATATAAATTTAAAATTATCAAGAATGCTGATGAACATGAATAGATGTAGTCTGCAGTGAAATTCGTAGCGTTGGAATTTGAATAAAAGGATGCACACCTCGCGAATGTTCAACCTCCATTTTCTCGAAAACGAAGCCTGAAACGAAAAATTTGTATTCTTTCTTTTCAACTTATTTTTAGCTGTTACATCAATTTCTACTCGATTTTACCACCAGTTACCGGACATCCTGTATAGGTTAACCCTTTGCACTCGAGAGGTGACTCTCAGTAACTATTTAATCAGATTCTAAAGATCGACGTTAATTAATATATCAAATTTAAAATTACCTAACGATGTGTGGAATGTCGAAGAAAAATAATTCTACGTCTTAATTTGCATATGATTTCTCATTTACCGTTTTAAAAATATCGTCGACTCTGTGACAGAAAGTCTTCGAATTACTATTTTTCTGTAACGAAAAAGTCGTCGAGTGCTAAGGGTTAAAACTAAAACTAATATGATATATAATTGAAACTAGTATAAACTTAATACTACTATTACAATTTAACTAATAAAACTAGTTAAAAAATTGTTTGTAATTGCGATTAGATACGTTCTAGCGTACATAACCTAATATTAGACGCCACCGCGGGAAGTTTGAAACTCCATAATGTTCCATAATATAAATTCAGTCTTCGATACACTGTTCTACTAGATATTATGTTTATAATCATCAGGTTTACTATTCTGTACTAATTTGCCACCATCGCGAAATAGGTTTTCGATAAAGAAGGGTGTAGCATCCTACGGTATCGAATCTCTTCGATTTCCAAGAACGCTTATCACGCGCCAAATTAATATTGCGTGACTAGTTGTAATAATAAGGATCCAGAATGTGTGTGGTCAAAAGAGAGTGTTTATTTAGAGAAAAGTGTAGAATAGTTATAACGTAGACGTTAACGGAGTACCGTTTCGAACACGCGTTTGTATGTGTAATTGAGATGTTTTAAGGATCGGTGCCAAAGACGAACTGACTTCTCGATTTTGCTCTATGTCCTGTCTCGTCGTGTTCGGTCCGGTGTTTTCTCTAGTTTAGTTCTGATTGGGTAAAATAGCTGTTGGTGGTGGAAAGGTAAAGAGTTTTAATTGGACAGAGGGTGTGACATAAGGACCTTTGGCTAAGGAGTAGGAAACTGTCAAGGAGCCGATTTCTGATGGTCAATGACGTGATTTATAAGTGCCGTCCGTCCGT
>NW_016984601.1:0-939 GCF_001483705.2 Eufriesea mexicana | reverse complement strand
CGGCCGAAAGCCGATTTTGACAGAATCTTATTTCTCGGACCAGACGGAAAGGGAAACAAAACAGGCTTGACGCTTAACGTTTCAAAATCATATTTAATCCTTCATAGTATATTAATTAAAGTAAATGGCATTGATATAAATAATTTGTTCCAATATCACAGAATTAAAATAAATAATAAAACTAATAGTATAACATAATAAATAACAAAACTAATAGTATAATATAATAAATGACAAAACTAACAGTATAACATAATAAATAACAAATTCAAATAATTCTTCATCAAAAAATTCATTCAAATAAATTCTTCCAACACATGGATTAACATATATAATGGTATAATTCGAGCAGCCAGAATTTTAAACAGAGGACAGTAAAGTAATGCGTACTATAGAGATTAATCATATCCACATAACCTTTTTTTTTTTCTAGTTTTGCGTGGGGGAAATCTTCGAAAGATGCCCGCACCCCTTGGGGGAGGGGGCCGGGTTATGTGGGATTTGTACCCACTAAAACCCCCACGATGGCCATCCTATCGCATAATCGGAGCGCCCTGGACTTGGCGGCGACGCAATTGCCAGGGCGCCCCCGCGACGCAACCTAAAGGTTCCCTCCCGGCGCGACGAGAACTCGCACCAGGTCCTCACAAACAGCACACACGCGGTGACGGGTCGCGACATTCATCCCTCCGAACATCTCCCAACACCCGCATGCATGCATACCCTGCGGGCGCCACGAGACCATGGCGCGGCGCCGCGCGCTCGAACCACGGTCTCTCGAATATCCACATAACCTGCCATAACTGCCGATTTTAAGCGGTGCGGTGATAGTATCCATAGACGCCGCCTATAGGCGACGGTAGGACCCACAGAGCGTTCCGTGGATGCCGCCTATAGGCGACGGTAGGACACAGAACATTTCGTGGCCGGCGCCTATAG
>NW_016984600.1:0-307 GCF_001483705.2 Eufriesea mexicana | reverse complement strand
CCATTGGATTGAAGGCGGTAGGCGATCTATTTTCCAAGCTATAACAGGTTACAGATTTTGAATAGACTTATTCCCTGTCAAGGAGGTGGATGTACTTGCCATTAGATGGAAGGCGTTAGGCGATCTATTCACCAAACAATAACAGGTTATATATTTTGAATAGACCCATTCTCTGGCAAGTAGATGGCTGTACTTGCCATCGGTATGAAGTTGTTGGGCGATATATTCTCCTTTCTATAACAGCTTATAGATTTTGAATAGACCTATTCTCTGAAAAGTAGATGGCTGTACTTGCCATTGGATTGAA
>NW_016984599.1:0-506 GCF_001483705.2 Eufriesea mexicana | reverse complement strand
AACTTTCTTGCATAAATAAGGAGAAAATATTCTATTTGCGTGCAATACCAGTTGCAGTGTTATGGAATCTGGCTGGAAGATTCAGTTTGATTGATATTTTCGACTAATACAGTGGTGAGATATCTTTCTTGCATTAACAAGAAGGAAGAATACTATTGGCGTGATATTGCCATTGCAGTGCTATATAATCTGGCTGGAAAATTCAATTTTATTGACATTTTCGGACATTATCGTGGTGAGCTGACCTCCTTGCATATATAAGGAGGAAGAATACTCTTGGCGTGTTTGGCGTGCTATTGCCATTGCAGTGCTATATAATCTGGCTGGAAAATTCAATTTTGTTGACATTTTCGGATAATATCGTGGTGAGCTGACCTCCTTGCACAGATAAGGAGGAAGGATACTATTGGCGTGCAATAGCAATCGCAATGCTATAGAATCTTCACGGAAAATTCAATTTTATTCACATTTTCAAATATTATCGTGGTGAGGTAACTTTCTTGCGT
>NW_016984598.1:0-321 GCF_001483705.2 Eufriesea mexicana | reverse complement strand
AGCGCTATTCAGTGGACCTCTGCGCACTCCTGTGATCACGTATACCCTGATTTGCTCCGGGGATACCAGATATACTGGCCACGGCGTGTTAGGTTGGGATAGGTTACGTTCTGTTGTGTTCAGTTTGTTTGCGTTAGGTTAGGATACCATTGGCTCTGTTCTTTACACTGTAATGCGTTGGGCTTCCGCGCTCTACTGCGCTCTAGTACGTTCTGCGTGACACTGTTGACGCCAGCAGTAGTGGTCGCGGTACGCTAAATTGTGTTATTTATGTTTGGTTTTGTTAGCTTATGCCAGATTTGGTAATTATGTCTTCGTTTT
>NW_016984597.1:0-759 GCF_001483705.2 Eufriesea mexicana | reverse complement strand
TTACGTTTGGATACGTTATGCATGGTTATGTTAGGCTAGGATAGCTATGACTACTGTGCTATGTACTGCTGTTCAGTGGCTTTCTGCGCTCTACTGTGCTGTAGTATGTTCCGCTTGTCCATGGTGAATCCAGTAATAGCGGTCTCGGTACACTAGGCTGAGTTAGGATACGATCGATTATGTTACGTTAGTTGGTGTCAGGTATGGATAGCATTGACTTCTCTGCCTATGCGCAGCCATTCGTTGGGCTTCTACGCTCTACTCTCCTCTAATACGTTCTGCTTGGAGACGGGGTTGCCAGCAATGGTGGTCTAGGCACGTCATGTTCGATTAGCTTACGTGTGGTTATGCCACGTCTTGTTAGGTTAGGATGGGGTAATTTTGACTTTTTTGTGCTATACACTGCTTTTTGATGGATTTCTACGCTATACATTGTTCTACTATACCCTGCTCGACTATGGGAAGGGCAGTAATGGCGGCGCCCGCACGCTAGTTTGGTTTATAGTACGTCTGGTTATGTTGCGTTTGGTCTATGTAGGAGAGGATAGTATTGACTTTAGTGCTATATACAGCTATTCAGATGATCTCTGAGCGCAACTGATGTCTGATGTGCATAGTTTGGCTGAGGGAAGGAAGCAACAGAGGTCTCGGCACCTTATGCTGGGTCAGGTTACATTTGTTTGTGCTTGGTTACGACAGGCTAGGTTAGGTTACCATTGACTTCTGTGCTTTACAATGCAACGCCGTCGACTTCTGTGA
>NW_016984596.1:0-683 GCF_001483705.2 Eufriesea mexicana | reverse complement strand
CAATGTTGCTGGACTCTCCGGGGCCAAGTAGGACGTATTAGAGCATAGTAGAGCGCAGAAATCGAACGATTAGCTGTGTATAGCACAAAAGTCAAAGCTATCCTGTTATTCCTGTTCTAACTTAGCGAAACGAAGCATAGCCATGCTTAATCTATCTCAGCCTAACGTGCCGAGAGCGCTATTGCTCATCTCCACAGAATCGGGCAGAGCATAGTAGAGCATGTTAGGGCCGGGAACCCACCAAATAGCAATGTATATCACAAAAGTCAAAGATATACTAACCCAAGCAGGCCCAACCTAACATAACCAAACCAAGAATATCTGAACGTAACGAGCCGAAACCTATATTGCTGACCGCAGAAAAGCCAAGCAGAACACAATAGAGAACAGCAGAGCGCAGAAATTCACCGAATTGCAGTGTCCAACACAAGTGTCAAAGCCATCATAACCAACTCTAACATAACCTGACCTAACCATACGTAGACTAGCCCAGCCTGTGGTGCCGCGAGCGCCATTGATTGCCTCAACAGAGTCGAGTAGAGTATAGTAGAGCGACGATGAGAGCAGAGGTCCACCGAACAGCAGTGCATACCGTAAATGTCAATGTTACCCTATCCTATCCTAACAAAATGTACTATAGCCAAACGTAACCTAACCCAACCTAACGTGCCAAGGCCACTGCT
>NW_016984595.1:0-682 GCF_001483705.2 Eufriesea mexicana | reverse complement strand
TCCTGCTATACACGGATTCCATGGATTTCTGCTCCCTACTCTTCTCTATTATGCTCTGCTCGGCTCTGTGGGTGCCAGCAATGCTGGTCGCGGCACGTCTGGTTGTGATACGATACGTCCACTTATGTTACGTTTGGATAAGTTAGGATAGGGTAGCTTTGACTTTCATGTAATAAACTGCTGTGGTGTGGATTTCTGCGCTCTGATGTGCTCTAATATGCTCTGCTTTGCTGCGGGAAGGCCGGCAATAGTGCGCTCGGCATGTTTGGTTGAGCTTTGATACGTTTGGTAGTATTATGATTGGTTGGGTTAGGATACGGTACCTTTGACTTTTGTGCTGCATACTGCTTTTCGGTGGATTTCTTAGCTCTACTGTGCTCTAATATGCCCTGCTTGGCTCTGGAGTGGACATAAATAGTGGTCGTGGCACGTTATGTTTAGTTGCTCTACCTTTTGTTAGGCTAGTTTCGGTCTGGTCAGGTTTGGATATAATTGTCACTCACATGTGCTATACGCAGTGATTCGGTGTATTCCTGCCTTCCACTTCGCTCTCCTCTAATCTGATAGACCCTGGGAATCTGGAAATAGTGGTCGCGGCACGTTACGTTGAGCTTGTCTTCGTTAGGTTATGCTATGTTTGTTTGGGTTAGGCTTGGATATCTCTTACTTTTCTTCTGTACGC
>NW_016984594.1:0-566 GCF_001483705.2 Eufriesea mexicana | reverse complement strand
AGGAAGTTCAAAGTGTGACATTAGACTGACTGTCAAGTACATTCAGCAGAACGTTTCATTCCAGAGTTAGACTCCAGTAACTACGGATGCTTGTGTCAGTGAAATATATCGAAGTATGCGAACGTTGGATAGGGGATTGATAAAATCAGCAGCCTTTTTGCAGTGTGACGAACTACTGATAGGTTTGCAATATATAGAGGATAGAGAACTTTGGGAACTTAGTGACACGTAAATATAATAGAACGTGACATCCTGACATAGTCAATTTTTATGATATGATCGGTGATATCTTGGCAAAATTAATTTTTATGTCACCATCGGTGACGTTTTGACATAATTTATTTTTATGGCACGATCGGTGACGTCTTGACATAATTTTTATGACAGGATCGGTGATATCTTACCATAATTAATTTTTATGACACGATTGGTGATGTCTTGACATAATTAATTTTTATCACAGGATCGATGACGGCCTGGCATAATTAATTTTTATGATACGATCGGTAATATCTTGACATAATTTATTTTTATGACACGATCGGTGACGTTTTGGCATAATTTAT
>NW_016984593.1:0-778 GCF_001483705.2 Eufriesea mexicana | reverse complement strand
GAACGCTGCTTCTTGGTGGATTTCTGCGACCTAATGTGCTCTAGTATGGTCTGCATGGTTCTGCGGATGCCAGCAATTGTGGTCTCGCCACGTTAGGTTGCATTATGTTGCGTTCGGTTATGTTACGATTGGGAATGTTAGGATAGGGTAGCATTGACTTTCGTGCTAAACGCTGCTAATCTGCGGATTTCTGCGCCCAAGATTGCACTAATATGCCCTGCACGGCGCTTGCGGGCAGCAATAGAGGACTCGTCTCGTTAGGTTATGTTATCTTACGTTTGCTTACGTAAAGTTTGGAAGGTTAGGACAGGATAGCTTTGACTTTCGTGCTGTACACTGCTGTTCGGTGGATTCCTTCGCTCTACTGTGCTCTACTACACTCCGCTTGACCCTTGGGTGGCGTGCAATAGAGGTCGCGGCACGTCACGTTGCGTTAAACTACGTTTGGTTAGGTTGGCTTAGGTTAGCTTATATACGGTTTTTGTGCTCCAGACTGCAGGTCGGTGTATCCCTGCGTTATAATGTGTTCTAATATGCTCTCCTTGTCTCCACGAAGCCCATCAATAGCGGTCGCCGCACGTTACGTTGAGTTATGCTGCGTTAGACTATGTTAGGTTATGCCAGGTTTTGTTACGGTGTCCTCGACTTTTGTGCTCTACACTGCAATGCGGTGGATCTCTGCACTCTGCTGTACTTTAGTATTTTCTTCTTGGCTCTGGGCAGGCCAGCAACTGTGGTATCGGCGCGTTATGTTCAGGTATGCTACGTTAGGTTGTGT
>NW_016984592.1:0-545 GCF_001483705.2 Eufriesea mexicana | reverse complement strand
TAGAGCGCAAAAGTCCATCGAATAGCAGTGCAAAGCTCAAAAGTCAAAGCTGTCCTGTCCTAAACTATCCGAACGTAATACATTCAAGCGTACAGAAACTTATTCGAACGTGCCGAAACCGCTATCACTGGAATCCCCAGAGCCAAGCAGAATATACTGGAGCACAGTAGATAGCAGAAACCCACGAAATAGCTGCGTATATCACAAGAGACCAAGTTATCTGATACTAACATAACCAAAGGTAGCATAGCCAAGCGCAACATAATGCAACCTGACGTACCCGTACCATTGTTGCGGCCTCCCCATCGCCACGCAGAACGAATTAGAGGAGGGTAGGACGCAGAGGTCCATAGATTGGCAGCGTATATCAGAAAAGTCAAAGGCGTACTATCCTGACCCAGATTAACCTAACATAACCAAACGAAACCTATCTGAAGCTAACCTACCGAGACCAGTATTGCTGGCCCTCCCAAAGATGAGCAGAACATATCAGTGCACGGTAGAGTGCAGAAATCCGACGAATAGCGGTGTATAGCGCATAGACC
>NW_016984591.1:0-650 GCF_001483705.2 Eufriesea mexicana | reverse complement strand
GTTTTTGTGCCACACACTGATATTCGGCGGATTTCTTCGCTCTACAATGCTCCACTGTACTCTACACGACTCTCGGGACGCCACAATTAACGGTCGTGGCACGTTAGGTAGAGTCAGGTTATGTTTGGTTAGGTTAAGTTGGGTTAAGTTTGGTTAGGATATATTTGACTTTCGTGCTGTACAAAGCTATTTTGTGAATTCCTGCCCTCTGCTCTAATATGCCCTGCTTTGCTCTGGGGAGGCCAACAATGGTGGCCTCGGCATGTAATGATTGGTTATTCTACGTTGTTATTCTACGTTTGGCTAGATAAGGTTAGGTTTGGTTTGGCTATGGTGGCTTTGACTTACATGCTGTACACTGCCATTCCATGGACCTGTGTTCTTTACTATGCCCTATTGTATCCTGCTTGTCCCTAGGGAAACCAGTAATAGTGGTCGCGGCACGATAGGTATAGCTTTTCTACGTTTTTCTAGGGTAGATTAAGCTTAGTTAGGTTAGGATATCTTTGACTTTTGGGCTATATATTGCAATTTGTTGGTTCCCTGCTGGTTGACCTGTACTGTGCTCTGCTCTACTCTCGGGAGGTAAGCAGTAATGGTCATGGCACGCTAAATTATGTTAGGTTACGTTTGGTTATGTAACGTTTGGT
>NW_016984590.1:0-846 GCF_001483705.2 Eufriesea mexicana | reverse complement strand
TGCGCACTACATTGCTCTACTTTAGCCTGCTCGACTCTCGGTATGCTAGCAATAGTGGACGTGCCACGTCAAGGTTCTGCTAGCATACGTTTGGTTGGGTTATGTCAGAATATGTTTGGTCATGGTAGCTTCGGCTTTCGTGCTATATACAGTTATTCGATGGGTTCCTCCACGCTTCATTGCTCTACTATATAATGCTCGACTCTGGGGAGACCAGTAACAGCGGTCTTGGCACGTTACGTTTAGTTTGGCTACGTTATGTTGGGTTATGTCGGTTTGGGTTAAGTTTGGATATCGTTGACTTTTCCGCTGTACACTGCGGTTCTATGCATTTCTGCGCCCTACTACCCTCCAATATGTTCTGCCTGCCTCTGTGGAGCCCAGCAATAGTGTTGGCGGCCCGTTTGGTTGAGATTGGTTATGTTTGGATGCGTTACGATTGGTTAGGTTAGGATAGGGCACATGTGACTTTTGTGCTACATAATACTCTTCGGTGGATATCTCCGGTCTACTGTGCTCCACCATGCTCTGCTGTGCTCCGGGGAGGTCAGAAACATTTGCTGCAGCATGTTAGGTTGGGTTAGGTTACGTTTCGCTAGTCTACGTTATCATGGGTAGGGTCTGTATAGCTTTGATTCTTCTGCTATACACTGCAATTCCAGGGATTTCTGTGCTCTACACTCCTCTATTATGTTCTGCCCCGCTCTTTGGAGGCCAGCTATACTGATTGCGGCTCGTCAGTTTGAGTTACATTACGTTTGGTTTGGTTAGGTTAGGTTAGGATAGGTTCGGTTTGGATTGCTTCGACTTTTGAACTATACGCGGCTATACGGTGAACTTCTGTAC
>NW_016984589.1:0-1708 GCF_001483705.2 Eufriesea mexicana | reverse complement strand
ATAACACGCGGATTTAATAATCGATGCAATGAAAATCGTCGGCGAAAGTCGAGTCGCGATGATTCCGGTTTGGTCGGTTCTACGAAGGACCGCGGCGGTAATCGTTTTAACGGCCATTTGAAATTTCATGGGAAATTCAACGGGAAAATGCCGACGGTCTGCCATGGAGAATTCCGATCCGCGTGTCCAAATTAAATTCGTTATCGGCCGATCTCTCGACTGTTCCGCGACTAAAGCGTCGCGAGTCTCGTGTTCCGAATTTCCCAATTTTCATCGCGCAATTCGCACGGAATGCGACTTCTGTCCGAGCGTGTCTCCCCGAATGCAAGGCGACCTGCGACGTGCCAGCTCGGACAGCGGGCAGATTAAAGGCTCGTATTATGGCGACTGACAGAGGGACTTGGCTGATAATTCTCTAAACCGAGTGTGTGCACTCGTGTCCCGATATTACGCGCGCCACTCCTTTGAAACGTTCCAATTATTCGCGGGAATGAGAGATTAAAGGCTTCATTGCTCCCGATGTTAAATGTCGTACCCGAAACATGTCGCCCCCGAGTCCCGGCGGAACCTGCTCGTCTCCTTTTCTATTCGTTCGTTAATCCCACCCCCCATGCGGCCGCGTGTTCTATACGTCAATTATCCCGGAAACGAAAATTAAAAACCCCCACGGTATTCCGCGACGCGGAGAAATCATCACGTCCCATCGCTCCCATCCATAACAATTCCCTAAAAACGCCATCGAACGCGGCGGTTCCCGCGCCTCACCCCCGTTCTTATTACAACCCCCGTCGACAAAGGGTTCGCGGCTGTTGGGAAAAGTGAACGGTACGGGATCGGCAATAGGGGTGACGACACCCCTCCTGGCCCGGTACGATTGATTCCTCGAGCACTGGAACGTTTCTCGCGACGCACCCGGAGGACACCGGCGACGACGACGGGCCCGGAGGCGGGAACAACGGACGTGACGGCGGGACGTCCCGGTGCACGAGGAGCGGAAACGACGCGGGACAGAGAGAACAGAGAGGCACAGAGAGAGAGAGGTAAGGGAGAAAGATTCATTGACATTTAGCGTGGCGAACAAAAAGCAAGGACGACGAGGGGACAATGGCTGTCGAATTCTTTGTCCCGCGCCCGGGACTGGATTTTTAATAACGCCGCAAAAATAATGGAGATACCGAGGCAACAATGGGGGTGAGTCTTCATTAGAGGGCCGCCGCGTTCCATGATCAAATGCTTGTCTAGCGGCCAGCCACCGGTGTCGCCGGTTGGCAGGCCTGCACGCGGCCCGCGACACGCCGCGTTTTCACGGATCATTCGTCGCGTCGAACCGTTTTGGCGCCTGCTCCCACGCGTCTCCGCCCCCTCGTCTCTCGCCCCGCTTTCCGCGCTTCCGCTTTTTTCTCCAGCGCCGCGAGAAGTTTGGATTATCCGGGTGTAATTTTGATTCGTCCGTGGCGCCGACTGGAGGACCTTCCCCCCGGGGGTGCGTCCCGGGTGTAACGCGCCAAGTCAAATAACGCCGCGAAAGAGTTACGATTTCGTGGACTGACATGGGTGGCAGTGGGCGAACTCGCTGCGGCTCGTTCGTTTTTGCGAGAGGAGAGTTTGTCTTTCGAGACGGCTCGCGATCCCTCTTCTGTCCTGAACCCTATATTCCGCAACCACGTGCTCTTTTTGCACCATCCGTGTCGTGCGAAACCGAAAATCG
>NW_016984588.1:0-447 GCF_001483705.2 Eufriesea mexicana | reverse complement strand
GGAGCAATGTAGTGCGCGGAGGTCCTCAGAATAGCAGTGTATAGCGCAATAGTCGAAGAAACCTTAGCCAAACCTTCCTAACCTTACACAACGAATCGTAACCTAACTCATCAAAGGGTACCGAGACCACTATTACTGCCAGTCACAGAACCGAGCAGAGCTTATTAGACCACACTAGAGTGCAGAAATCCAACGATTGGCAGTGTATAGCACGAAAATAGAATTACCATACCCTAACCTAGACAAACGTGACATTAGCTAACGTAAGCTAGCTAAGCCTAGCATGACGAGACCACCATTGCTGGCCTCCACGGAGTCAATCAGGATATGCTAGTGCACAGCAGGGTGCAGAGATCCACCGCAATGCAGTGTACATCACAAAAATCAAACATATGCAGACGCAACCTGACCTTACCTAACCAACCAAACGTAGTGTAAATTAACATA
>NW_016984587.1:0-270 GCF_001483705.2 Eufriesea mexicana | reverse complement strand
TAGGTTACGTTTGGTTAGGATGGATTTGACTTTTGTGTTATACACTGCTATTCGATGGATGTTAGCACTCTACGGTGCTCTAATATGCCCTGCAGTGGGCTGGGGAGCCCAGCAATTGAGGTCTCGTATCGTTAAGCTTAGTTATTCTGCGTCAGGTTTGGTTAAGTCAGGTATGGTTAGGTGAGGTAATCTTTGACGTTTGTGCTATACATTGCTATTTGGTGTCATTCTGCGATCTACTGTGCTCTACTATACTCTGCTTGGCTCTGG
>NW_016984586.1:0-580 GCF_001483705.2 Eufriesea mexicana | reverse complement strand
GTCAGGTTAGGTTATGTTATCTTAGGTTAGGTTAGGTTAGGTGAGTTTAGGTTATGTTTGATTGCGATAGGTTAGGATTGGTTGGGTTGGGTTAGGTTAGGTTAGGTTAGGATTCTGTTAGGTTAGGTTAAGTTAGGTTAGGTTATGTTAGGTCATGTCATGTCAGGTCAGGTCAGGTCAGGTCAGGTCAGGTCAGTCAGTTCATGTCAGGTCAGTGCAGGTCAGGCCAGGCCAGGCAATGTCAAGCCACGTCAGGCCAGGCCAGGCCAGGCAATGTCAGCCCAGGTCAGGCCAGGTCAGGACAAGTCGGGTCGGGTCAGGTCAGGTCAGGGTAGGCACGACCAGGCAATGTCAGGCCACGTCAGGTCAGGTCATGTCAGGACAAGCCAGGTCGGGTCAGGTCAGGACAGTCCAGGCCAGGCCATGTCAGGTTAGGTCATGTCATGTCAGGTCAGTTCAGGAGAGGTCAGGCTCGGTCAGGTCAGGCCAGGATAGGTCAGGTCACATAAGGCCAGGCCATGTCAGGCCAGGAAAGGTCAGCTGAAGTCAGGTCAGGTCAGTTCAGTCCAGGCCCGGCCAG
>NW_016984585.1:0-567 GCF_001483705.2 Eufriesea mexicana | reverse complement strand
TTAAATTGGTTCTAAAATTGATGCAGCGGAGCATTGGTTATACCGGTGAACTGAGAATTCTCTACAAACTTAAATAGGAGCAGATATTCCTAAAAATATAGGTCAATCGTTTACATAACCATGGCCAGTAAGTGCAGCTCACATGCTTCGTTGACAGCAACACGACACACGTGTAAGTTCAGATTGCGTGTAAAGCGTTCGAGCCTGTATCCCATCGAATCAATAGCGTACTCGATATACAGTTATTGGCAGAATTCGTTTAAAACGTGCCATCAAACGCGCACAAGTATATAGAAACGAATTCAAGGTGTGGTAACCCTATGCGTAACTATTTTAAGGGAAATAATAGATTTAAAGCATAGAAAGTGCAGTAGACAGAGAATTAGGTATATTCCTTACAATGATCATTACATCAGTGAATATCAATATTTCACTAAAGAATTGAAGCATAATTTTGAACTAACTTCATCCAAAAATGTACAATTAATTGTTCAAATTATACGTCAAAATTCTAAACAATTTTCTAGCAAAGATTACCAATAAATTCTTCGCGAATTTCGGCAATAT
>NW_016984584.1:0-877 GCF_001483705.2 Eufriesea mexicana | reverse complement strand
ATGGATTGCGGTACGGATGGACGGATATACGGATGAATGTATGTACGGATGAATGGATGTATAAATGGATTGAGGTATGGATGGATGGATGTATGTATGGATGGATGTATGGATATATGAATGGATGGATGTACTTATGTATGGATGTATGGATTGATGGATGTATGGAAGGATTCAGGTATGGATGGGTGGATTTATGGATGTATGGATGTATGATTGCATGGAAGTATGGATGTATGTATGTATGTATGGATGGATGTACGGATGTATGGATGTATGTTGGATGTATGTACGGGTGGATGTATGGATGGATGAATGTATGGATTGATGGCCGTATGGATGGGTGGATGCATGGATGGGTGGATGTATCGAATGATGGACGTACGAATGGATGCATTTATGGAGGTAAGGGTGTGGGGATGTATGGATGAATATATGTATGGATGGATGGATGTATGGTTGGATGGATTTATGGATGGGTGTATGGCTGGATGAATGTATGGATGTATGTATGGATGTATGTATGGATGCATTTACGGATGTATCTATTGATGTATGTGTGGATGAGTGTATGTGTGTATGCATGGATGTATGGATGTATTGATGTATGTATGTACGTATGTATGGATGGATAGATGTGTGGATGTATGGATGGATGGGTTTATGGTTGTGTGGATGTATGAATGTATGGATGGATGGGTGTATGGATGTATAGATGTATGGATCGATGGGTGTATGGATGGGTGCTTGTATGAATGGATGGATGTATGGTTCGACGGATGTATGCATGGGAGCATGTATGGATGGGTGGATTTATGGATGGAAGGATGTATGGAAAGATGGATGTATGGATGGATGGATGTATGGATGAATGGTT
>NW_016984583.1:0-209 GCF_001483705.2 Eufriesea mexicana | reverse complement strand
CCGAAAATTCAATTTTAATAACACTTTCGACTAATTTCGTTGTGTGGTATCTTTCTTGTATAAATAATGAGGGAAGACACTATTGCCGTGCTATAGCCATTACAGTTCTATAGAATCTGTCTGGAAAAGTCGATTTTATTATCATCTTCGACTAATATCGTCGTGAGCTAACTTTCTTGTATAAATATGGAGGAAGGATACTCTTGCCG
>NW_016984582.1:0-628 GCF_001483705.2 Eufriesea mexicana | reverse complement strand
CTCCACAGGGACAAGGAGAGCATGCTAGAGTACAGTTGGGCGCAGAAATCCACCTCAGTTCAGTGTATGGAACGAAAGTCAGAGATATCCTTAACTAACACGAACAAATCGAACCTAACCATAAGTAGCCTAAACCAACCTAATGCGCCGCGGCCACTATTTCTGGTCTCGCCAGAGCAAAGCAGAACATATTAGATCACAGTTGTGAGCAGTAATCCACCGAATAGCAGCTTACAGCCCAAAGAATCGAAGTAATCCTAGCCTAACCTAGCCAAACGTAACTTAATGAAACGTACCATGACACAGCCTACCGTGCCGTGACCACTATTACTGGAAATCCCCGAGCCAAGCAGAATACACTAGGGCACAGTAGATAGCAGAGAGCTACAGATAGCAGCGTATAGCACAAGGGTCATATAAATCACAACCTAACGCGTCGAAACGTAACCAACCCAAACGTGGACTGACAAAACTTACCGATGCGAGACCACTATTTTTGGCATCCCCAGTGGCAAGAAGAACCTATTAGGGCACAATACAGAGCAGAAATCCGCTGAATGGCGGCGTATAGCGCAAAAGTCGAAGCTAGCCCCTCCAAACCTAGCCAATCGTGACATAACCTTACGCA
>NW_016984581.1:0-500 GCF_001483705.2 Eufriesea mexicana | reverse complement strand
CCCTCCTCAGAGTCAAGCAGGGCATAGTAGGGCACAGCAGAACGTAGAAACCCACCGAACGGTTGGGTACTGCTCAAAAGATATAGCAATCGTAACCAAACATATCGCAACCCGGCCGAGCCGAGCGTAACCTGACAAAACTAAACTTGCGAGACCACTATTGATGATATTCCCAGAGCCAAGCTGAAAATATTAGAGCACCGTTGGGCGCAGAGGTCCACCTAACAGCATGATATAGCACTAAATTCAAAGGCATCCACTACGAACATTGGCATCCACTACGAATATAACCAATCGTAACATAACCGAACGTAACCCATCACAAAGCAACGTGCCGAGACCGCTATTGCTGCCCGCCGCAGGGCCAAGCAGGACGTACTAGAGTACAGTAGAGCGCCGAAACCCACCATATATCAGTGTACAGAACAGAAGTTAAAGTTATTAGATCCAAACTTAGCCAATACCAACCTATCCGTACGTAATATGACTCAACATGACGT
>NW_016984580.1:0-678 GCF_001483705.2 Eufriesea mexicana | reverse complement strand
TAGAGTGCTACTCGGTCGATACCAGTACACTGTATTGCTCTACTAGCATCTGCTTGCCTCTGGAGACGCCAGCAACAGAGGCCGTTGGACGTTCTGTTGAGTTTCATTACGTGTGGTTTGGTTAGGTTAGGTTTGGTTTGGACGGCATAGACTTCCTCTCCTCTTCGGTCGATATCTGCGCACTTCCCTGCTCTACTGGCATCCGCTTGTCTCTGGGGGCAGCAATGGTTGTCGTGCACGTTTGGATCAGTTAGTATGCGCTTGGCATGGTATGGTTAGGCTATGTTTGAATAGGATGGCTTTGATCTTTGTGCTATACACAGCTACTCAATGGTGTTCCGCGCTCTTCTGTGCTCACACAATCTGCTTGCCTCTGTGGACGCCAGGAGTATTGATCTCGGCTGGTTACCTTGAATTACGTTACGTTTGGTTTGGTTAGGTTTGGATGGATTAGCTATGCTAGCTTTCTCTTGTGTGCTGCACACTTCCTTCCGGACGGTTTCAGAGATACACACTGCCACCCTATACTCCGCCTAGCTATCGTGAGAACAGCAATAGCGGCCGTGGCACATAAGCTTTGGTAACGTTACGTCTGCTTATGATACGCATGGTTGCGTTTGGAGAGGGTAGCTTTAACTCTTGTGCTATACACCGCCATTCGGTGGATTTTTGCGCTCT
>NW_016984579.1:0-578 GCF_001483705.2 Eufriesea mexicana | reverse complement strand
TGGATGTATGGTTGTATGGATGGATGGACGTATGGGTGGATAAAAGTATGGATCGATGGATGTCTGGATGGGTGCTTGCATGGATTGATGGTTGTATGGTTCGATGGATGTATGGATGGGTGGATATATGAAAGGATGGATGTATGGCAATGTGGACGTATGCATGGGTGTATGTATGGATGAATGGTTGTATGGATGGATGGATGTATGAATGGATTGATGTACGAATGTATGGATGTACGGATGAATGGGTGTAAGGATTTATATACGTATGGATATATGTATGTATGGATGTATGGATGTGTGGGTGTATGGATGGATGGATGTATGGGTGGACATGCGTGTGGATGGCAGGATGTATGGATGGATGTATTGATGTACAGATGAATGGATGCATGAGTGTAAGGATGTATGGATGTATGTATGGATGTTTGTGTTGATGTATGTATGGATGTACGCATGGATGTATGTTTGGTTGTATGTACGGATGCATGCATGGATGTAAGTATGGTTGTTTTTATGGATATATGTATGGGTGCATGTGTGGATGTATCTAAGTACGAATGTATGGATGTATG
>NW_016984578.1:400-709 GCF_001483705.2 Eufriesea mexicana | reverse complement strand
CGTGGTGAGCTAACTTTCTAACATAAGTAAGGAGGAAAGATAATATTGGCGCGCTATAGTCACTACAATCCCGTAGAATCTGCCTGGAAAATTCAATTTTATTGACATTTTCGTCTTATATCGTTGCGAGCAAACCGACTTGCATAAATAGGGATGAAATATTCTATTGGCCTTCTGTATCCTTGGCAATCCTATAGAATCCGGCTGGAAAATTCAATATTATTGACGTATTCGACTAATATCATGGTGGGCTAACGATCGTGCATAAATAAGGAGGAAAGATACTAGTGGCATGCTATAGACGTTGCA
>NW_016984578.1:0-212 GCF_001483705.2 Eufriesea mexicana | reverse complement strand
CCTTCTTGTATAAATATGGACGAAACATACTATTGGCGTGCAACTGCCATAGCAATGGTATAGAATCTGGCTGGAACACACGATTCTATGGATATTTTCGACTAATATCTTGGTGAGCTACCTTTCCTGCATTAATAATGGGGAAATAATCTATCGGCGTGCTGTAGCCATTGCAATGCTATAGAATCTCTCTGGAAAATTCAATTTTATGG
>NW_016984577.1:0-284 GCF_001483705.2 Eufriesea mexicana | reverse complement strand
CAATCCAGATTTTATAGCATTGCAATGGTTATAGCTTGCCAATATAATCTTTCCCCCATGTTTGTGCAAGAAAGATAGCTCACCACATTAGCCGAAAGTGTCAATAAAATTGATCTTCCAACCATAGTCTCCTGCATTGCAATGGCCACAGCACTCCAGAGGGATCTTTCATCTTTACTTAGGGAAGGAAGTCAGCTCACCACGATATTAGCAGAAAATGGCAATGAAATTGAATTTTCCATCCAGGTTCAATAGGATTGCAACGGCAATAGCACGCCAATAGG
>NW_016984576.1:0-285 GCF_001483705.2 Eufriesea mexicana | reverse complement strand
AGTCAAAGACACCCTATCCTAACCTAGCCAAACTTAAGGTAACCGAACGTAACCCAACTCTTCATAACGCGCCGACATCACTATTGCTGACCTCCCCAGAGACCAGCAGAGCGCACTAGAGCACAGCAGCCCGCAGAAATACTCCGCATTTTAGTTAATAGCACAGAATTCGAACATGTCCTAACATAACCTGACATAACCTAATCTAACGGAAACGTAGCATGACTCAGCGGAGCGTGCCGCATCCATTGCAGCCGGACTCCACAGGGCCATGCAGAATTCGGT
>NW_016984575.1:339-575 GCF_001483705.2 Eufriesea mexicana | reverse complement strand
TGCATGTATGGATGTATGAATGTCGGGATGTATGGACGTATGAATGTACGAATTTATGGATGTTCGGGTATATGGATGTATGTATGGATGAATGGATGTATTGATGACTTTATGTATGAATGGAACGATGGATGGACTTTTGGATGGATGTATGGATGGATAGATGTATGGATCGATGGACGTATGGATGGGTGGATGTATGGATGGATGAATGTATCGAAGGGTGGACTTATGGA
>NW_016984575.1:0-294 GCF_001483705.2 Eufriesea mexicana | reverse complement strand
TGTAGGAATATACGGATGTACGGAGGCATGGATGTATGGATGTGTGGGTGGACGAATGGATGTGTGAATAGACAGAAGAATGGATGTATGTACGCATGCTTGTATGGATGAATGTATGGATGTATGGATGGATGTAAGAATGTATGGATGTATGCATGTATGGATGTACGGATGTATAGACGTATGGATGTCCGAATGTATGGATGTGCGGATGAATGGATGTATGGATGGATGGATGGATGTATGGATGTATGAATGGATGGATGTATATATGTATATATGTATATATGTATG
>NW_016984574.1:0-572 GCF_001483705.2 Eufriesea mexicana | reverse complement strand
TCGGCACGTTAGATTCAGTTAGGATACGGATGGTTGCATTGCGTTTGGATATGTCAGGACAGGGTAGCTTTGTCTTTTACGTCGTGCACTGCTATTCGGCGGATTCCTACGCTCTACACTGTCCTACCATAATCTGCTCGACTCTGGGTATGCCAGCAATAGGCGTCCTGGCACGTCAGGTTGAGTTATGATACGTTTGGTTATGTTACGCTTTGTTAGGGTAGCATTGGATAGCTTTGATACTTGTGCTGTACACTGCTACACGGGGGATTTCTGCACTCTGCTATGCTTTGCTCTTGTGTATTCTGGTTGTCTGTGTGGTGGTCAGCAATGATGGTCGCTGCACGTTAGGTTCACATTGGTTACGTTCCCTTATGTTACGATTGGTAAGATTAGGATGGAATATCATCGACTTTTGTGCCGCACACTGAAATGCGATGGATTCCTGCGCTCTACTGTGCCCTAGTATTCTCTGGTCGGCTCAGGGTGGCCAGGAGCTGTGGTCGCGTCACGTGAAGTTGTGCTATGCTACGTTCGGCTCGGTACGGTTAGGTCAGGTTAGGATAAGGTGT
>NW_016984573.1:603-922 GCF_001483705.2 Eufriesea mexicana | reverse complement strand
TAGGATCTGGCTGGAGAGATCAGTTTTGTTGCCATTTTCGACTAATATTGTGGTGAGCTACCTCTCTTGCAAAAATGAGTAGTGAAGGTTCTACTGGCGTGCTATAGCCAGTACAATGATGCAGAATGTGTGCGGCAGATTCAATTTTATTGACATTTTCGGCTAATATCGTGCTGAGTAAACCTTCTCGCATAAATAAGGAGGAAAGATAATATTGGCGTGTTATTGGCATTGCAATGCTATAGAATCTGGCTGGAAAGACCAATTTTATTGACATTTTCATCTTACATCTTGGTGAGCTAACTTTCTTGCATAAATA
>NW_016984573.1:0-554 GCF_001483705.2 Eufriesea mexicana | reverse complement strand
TGGAAAGTTCAATTTTATTGACAGTTTCGAATAATATCGTGGTAAGCTATCTTTTTGCATAAATAAGGAGGAGAGATTCTACTGGCGTGCTATGGTCATCGCAGTGCAATAGAATCGACCTGGAAAATTCTATTTTGTTGTCATTTCCGACTAATATCGTGGTGAGCTAACTTTCTTACATAAATGAGGATGAAGGATTCTATTGGCGTGCTATAGCCACTGCAATGCTATAGAATCTGACTGGAAAATTCAATTTTATTGACATTTTCGACTAATATCCTGGAGAGCTAACTTTCTCGCATAAACCAGGTGGAAAGATTCTACTGGCGATCTATTGCCACCGCAATGCTATAGAATCTGTCTGGAAAATTCAATTTTATTGACAACTTCGACTAATATTGTGGTGAGCTACCTTTCTTGCATAAATAAGGATTGAAGGTTCTACTGGCGTGCTGTAGCCAATACAATGGTGTAGAATGTGTGCGGCAGAATCAATTTTATTGACATTTTCGGCTAATATCGTGGTGAGTAAGCCTTCTCGCATAAATAAGGAG
>NW_016984572.1:9637-10020 GCF_001483705.2 Eufriesea mexicana | reverse complement strand
AACCTGACCCATCTTAAAGTGCCGATACGTGTATTGCTAGTCTTCCCAGTGCCAAGCTGAGGACGTTAGAACATTGTAGGACTCAGAAATCCACCCAATAGGAGACTACAGCACTAAAGTCAAAGCTACCCTCTTCTAACCAAAACAATCGTAATAAAACCAAACTTAAGCTAACACAAGCTAACGTGTCGCGACCGCTACTGCTGGCCTCCCCAGAGCCAAGCAGAGCACATTAGTGGGGCGTGGAACGCAGAAATCCATAGAATCCCGGTGTACATCAGAAAAGACATAGCTACCAAAACCAACAGAGCAAACCGAACGTAGCCTAACTCAACCTAACGTGCCGACGCCGCAATGGCTGCCCTCCTCAGAGCCAAGCAGGA
>NW_016984572.1:1476-2233 GCF_001483705.2 Eufriesea mexicana | reverse complement strand
CTAACTCAACCAAACGTGCCGCGACTGCTATTGCTGGACTCCCCAGGGACAAGCAGATGCTATAAGAGCAGTGCAGAGCGCAGGTACCGACCGAATATCAGTGTGAATCACAAAATCGAATGCTATCTTACCCTAACCTAACCAAGCTTAACGTGCCGAGTGAAATCTACCACATCCTAATGTGCCGAGACAACTACTGCTGCCCTCATCGGAGCCAAGAAGGACATATTACAGGAGAGGAGAGGGCAGCTGTCCATAGAATCGCTGTGCATAGCACAATAGTCGAAGCTGCCCCATCCTAAAATAGCAAAACGTAACAGTACCGAACGTAGATAAACTCAATCTAATGTGCGGAGTCCACATTTGCTTGTCTTCCTAGGGCCAAGCAGAATATACAAGGGAACAGCAGAGCGCGGTAATGCACCTAACTGTAGTGTGCAGCATAAAAGTCAAAGATATCCTGCCCTAACTTAACCTAACCTAGCCAAGCCAAACGTAACCTAACCAAGCAATACGTGCCACGAACATTATTGCTCGCCTCACCAGGGATAAGCAGAGTATATTACAGCGCAGTAAAGCGCAGAAATCCACCGAATAGCAGTGTACAGCACAAAAGTTGAAGCTATCCTTTCCAAACTTGACCAATCCTGACGCAACCGAACGTAACATAGCACAGGGTAACGTGCCGAGACTTCCATGGCTGTCCTCCCCAAAGCCATGCAGAGCATCTTAGAGCGCAGTGGAGCGCAGAAATCCG
>NW_016984572.1:0-256 GCF_001483705.2 Eufriesea mexicana | reverse complement strand
AGGAGTGTATAGCACAAGAGTCCGAAGTATCCTATCATAACCAAGCTAAACGTAACACAACCGAAATTAGCTTTGCTCAGCCAAACGTGTCGGGACCGCTACTGCTGGCCTCCGCAGGGCCAAGCAAGATATACTAGAGCAAAGTAGAGCGCAAGCGTCCACCGTATTTCAGTGCAAAGCACAAGAGCGGAAGGTACCATAACCTAACCTGACCTCACCTACCCCTCGCAAAAGTAGTGTAACTCAACATAACGTG
>NW_016984571.1:0-1142 GCF_001483705.2 Eufriesea mexicana | reverse complement strand
GACAGAAAACCACCGAATAACTCTGTGTGGAACGAAAGTACTATCTACCTTGACCAAACTAAGCCTAACCTTAGATAACCAAACGAAACATATCACAGCCTGACGTGCCGCGACCACTAATGCTCGCCTCCCCAGAGCGATGCAGAAAATATTAGAACGTAGTGGAGCGCAGGCATCGGAGGATAGCAGTTTATAGCACAGACGATTAACTATCCTATCCTAACCTCACCGAACGTAACACACCAAATCGTGGCATAGATCAACCTAGCGTGCCGAGACCACTATTGCAGGCCTCCCCGGGGCCAAGCAGAATACGCTAGATGACTGCAGAGCGCAGATATCCACCCCATTGCATTCTATAGCACAGAAGTGGAAGATATACTAACATAGCCCGAGTTACCCTTACCTATCAAAACGTGGAGTAACTCAACGCAACGTGACGAGACTAATATTGATGGCCTCCCCAGAGCCAGGCAGAGCACATTAGGGCACACTATAGCATAGATATTCTACGAATAGCAGAGAATACCATAGAAGTCATAGTAACCTGTCCTAACCTAGCCGGACGTAACGTATAGCAATCGTGTCCTAACATATCCAAGCGTAACACAAACATACGTAACATATCTGAACCTGACGCTTCGAGACCACCACCTCTGGCCACCATAGAGCCAAACAGAACATACTACAGTGGGTAGAGCGCAGACGTCGAACTCATAGCAGTGTAAAGCACAAGAGTGAAGGATACCCTGATCTAACCCGACCTCACCTACTCTATCCGGAAGTAGTATAACTCAAAGTAACGTGACTAGGCAAATATTGCTGGGCTCCACAGAGCCAAGCAGGACATATTAGAGCACAGCATAATGCAGGAATCCGACGAATAGCAACGTACAGGTCAAAAGTCGAGGATATCGTATCTTAACCTAACCAAACGTAACACTACCGAACGTGACATAACTCATGCTATCGCGCCGAGGACACCACTGCTGGCCGCCCCAGAGCCAAGCAGAATATATTAGCACACAGTGGAGCGCAGAAGGCCACCACATTGCATTGTATAGCATAACAGTCAAAGATAACCTAACCCAACATGGCCAAACTTAACCAAACCAAACGAACTTAAAATCAGCATAACGTGC
>NW_016984570.1:0-998 GCF_001483705.2 Eufriesea mexicana | reverse complement strand
TTTTATTGACATTTTCTACTAATCTCGTGGTGACCTAACTTTCTTGCATATATAGGAAGGAAAGCTTCTACTGGCGTGCTATAGCCATTGCAAAGCTATAGTATCTGTCTGGAAAAGTCAATTTTAATGACATTTTCTTTTTTTTGTCTGGAAAATTCAATTTTAATGACATTTTCGACTAATAACGTAATGACATAGCTTTCTTGGATATATAAGGAGGAAAGATTCTACCGGCCTGCTGTAGCTATTGCAATGCTATAGAATCTGGCTGGAAAATTCTATTTTATTGACGTTTTCGACGAATTTCGTGGTAACCTAACTTTCTTCAATAAATAAGGACGATAGATACTATTGGCGTGATGTAGACATTGAAATGCTATAGAACCTATCTGGAAAACTCATTATTATTGATGTTTTCGACTAATATCGTGTATAAATATGGAGGGAAGATTCTAGTGACGTGCTATAGCCATTGCAGTGATATAGAATATGGCGGAAAACAAATTTTTATTGACATTTTCGACTAATATCGAGGTGAGCTAACTTTCTTACATAAATAAGGAGGAATGATTCTATTGGAGTGCCATCTCCATTGCAATGTTATAGAATCTTGCTGGAAAATACAAATTTTTTGCTGGAAAATACAAATTTTATTGACTTTTTCGACTAATATCGTGGTGAGCAAACCCACTTTTATAAATAGGTGTGAATCATTCTATTGGCGTGCCATAGACATTGCAATGCTGTAGAATGTTTCTGGAAGGTACAATTTTTTGACATTTTCGACTAATATCGTGGTGACCTTGCTTTCTTGGATATAAATGGAGGAAAGATCCTAGTGGCGTGCTCTAGCTCTAGTAATGCTGTAGATCCCGGCTAGAAAATACAATTTTATTGACGTTTTCGACTAATATCGTGGTGACCTAACTTTCTTCCGTAAATACGGACGATAGATACTATTGGCTTTATATAGCCATTGTAATGCTATAGAATCTGGC
>NW_016984569.1:0-502 GCF_001483705.2 Eufriesea mexicana | reverse complement strand
GGCAAGAAATAATGGTATCGGCATGTTAGGTTGGGTTAAGCTACGTTCGGTTATGTCGGTGACATTAGGATAGGCTAGCTTTGACTTTTGTGCTATACATTGCTAGTTGGTCGATACCTGCACTCTGCTCTGCTTTGCTATGCTAGCCTCTGTTTTCCCCTGGGGGACCATCAATGGTGTTCGCGGCAGGTTAGACTGTGCTAGGTTGCGTTTAGTTTGGTTAGGGTAGGATATGTCTGGTTTGGATGCCCCACACATTTGCGCTGTACACTGCTCTTCGGTGGATTTCTCCGCTCTACTGTGATCTGGTATATTCTGCTCGACTCTGGGTGGCCGAAAATAGTGGTCGTGGCAAGATAGGTTGTGTTATGCTACGTTCGGTAATGATAAGATATGTTACGTTAGGATAGGATAGCTTTGACTTTCGTTCTATACACCAATATTCGGTGGATTTAGGCGCTCTACACGGCTCTAATATGCTCTGCCTGTCTCTGTGGCTGAG
>NW_016984568.1:0-667 GCF_001483705.2 Eufriesea mexicana | reverse complement strand
GACCGTGGAACGAGTTCCATCGACCGGGTGCATATTCAACCCTTCGCCCTCGGTGGTTCAATCATTGCGGAAAAATAGAGGTTCGAAGATTTCACGCTGAAAATTCGACGCAATTTCTTAAAGAAGTGTGCGAGACGTCGGTTCTTGATTAACGAGTGGAATTATTATTTTCCGACATTCCACGCATCGCCATCTGATGTTTAACGTTAAACCTACAATTAGTTTATTGACCCACGTATGAGGAGATGCAAGAAGAATTTGAAATTATAGAGGAAAATTAATTTAACGCTTATTCGAAGCAATATCACGCAAACATGTGACCAAAACAGCGATCGATTCCATGGGGAATTTGAAGTAAAGTGTTTGGAAATGGTTTTGGATTTGCACTTTGGCAGGCTTAATGTACGAATTAATGCTAATTTTATGCAGTACTCGATTAGGTCCTTACACCATAATTTATTTTCGAGGAACCGAGCATAATGTTGTAACAGAACTTTAATTGCCAACTTTCGCACACATTCTATTCTAAACTATATCCTGCCAATTTTTAGGATTTATTCAAATCTCACTTACGTTATGATACGCTCCATGTAATTTAATCCTAACTCAGGAACAATTAACATTTATGGGATTCAGTATAAGAAACTCACGACGACGTAGGCTCGTT
>NW_016984567.1:0-540 GCF_001483705.2 Eufriesea mexicana | reverse complement strand
CGATAGGCGATCTACTCACCAAGCGATAACAGGTTATAGATTTTGAATAGACCAATTCCCTGGGAAGTAGATGGCTGTTCTTGCCATTGGTTGAAGACGTTAGGTGACCTATTCTCCAAGCAATGACAGATAACAGATTTTGAATAGACCTATCCTCTGGCAAGTAGATGGCTGTACTTGCCATTGGATTGCAGGCGATAGGCGATCTACTCACCAAGCGATAACAGGTTATAGATTTTGAATAGACCTATCCTCTGGCAAGTAGATGGCTGTACTTGCCATTGGATTGCAGGCGATAGGCGATCTACTCACCAAGCGATAACAGGTTATAGATTTTGAATAGACCTATCCTCTGGCAAGTAGATGGCTGTACTTGCCATTGGATTGCAGGCGATAGGCGATCTAATCACCAAGCCATGGCAGCTTATAGGTTTTGAGTAGGCTTATTCTCTGGCAAGTAGGTGGCTGTACTTGCAGTTGGATTGAAGGCATTATGCCATCTACTCACCATTCTATAACAGGTTATAGATTTTGAATAGA
>NW_016984566.1:0-936 GCF_001483705.2 Eufriesea mexicana | reverse complement strand
CATTAATAGTGGTCTCGGCAGGATACATTGAGTTAGGTTACGTTTGGTGAGGTTATGTTTGTCAGAGCTGGGATTGGATAGATTTGCCTTTCATGGCAGGTACTGTTATTGGGTGGACTCCTGCCATCTACTCTGCTCCACTATACTCTTCTCGATCCCGGGGACGCCAGCACTAGTGGTAGCTGCACGTTAGATTGACTTAGGTTACGTTTCGGTATGTTACGATTGGTTAGGCTAGGAGAGGTTAGCATTGACTTTTGTGCTGTGCACTGCTATGCGGCGGATTTCTGCGCTCTACTGTGCCCTGCCTTATTCAGATTGGCTCTACGGAGGTCAGCAAAAGTGGTCTAGGCGCGTTAGTTTCGTTTATGTTACGTTTGGTTGTGTTGCATTTGGTTACTTTAGGCGAGGATAACTATGACTTTTGCGCCGTATGTTTCTATTCGGTGGATTACCGCTCACTACTGCGATTTAATACGCTCTGCCTTGCTCTGGCGGGGCGTGAAATGATGGCAGCGGCAAGTTAGGTTGCGTTAGGATACGTTAGGTTAGTTTCGGTTTCTCTGGGTTATGTTTGTATCTCTTCGACTTCGGTTCTGTACACTGTAATGCGGTGGACTTCTGCGCTCTGGAGTGCTCTAGTGCATCGCGCTTGGCTCTGCGAATGCCAGCAATACTGGCCGCGGCAGGCTAGAATAAGCTAGATTACGTTTGGTTGGGTTCGCTTAGGTAAGGCTAGGTTGGGATTGGTGGGTTACGTTAGGATATCATGGACTTTTGTGATGTACGCAGCAATGCGGTGGGTTTCTGCGCTCTCCTGTGCTCTAGTATGCTCAGATTGGCTCTGGGGAGGACTGTAACGGTGGTCTCTATACGTTTGTCTGAGTTAGGCTATGTTTCGTTAGGTTACGTTTGGTTGGGTTTTGTTCGATTAGG
>NW_016984565.1:0-6510 GCF_001483705.2 Eufriesea mexicana | reverse complement strand
AACCTCATTATAATAAATAGTGTGATGTTAATTGTATACGGTCTGACAATGGCAAACAAAAGGCATAGTTTTAGTTATTGAAATAAAATATAACGTATTTAACCCTTTGCACTCGGCGATTTTTTCGATACAGAAAAATGGTAATTCGAAGACTTTCTGCCATAAAGTCGCCGATATTTTTAAAACGGTAAATAAGAAATCATATACAAATTAATAAGTAGAATTATTTTATTTCGACATTCCACGCATCGATGGCTAATTTTAAATTTGATATATTAATTAACACCGATCTTTAGAATCTGATTAAATGGTAACTGAGAGGCAGCTCTCGAGTGCAAAAGGTTAAATAGCGAGAAAGTAACGAAGCTATAACGAAATTAACGAAAATATATAATGACGGAAAATCTATAATCTCGAATTATGCAATCGTACCGAAGAATTTGAAGTACTTGAAAATGAATTTTAATAGTCCGAAATACGAAAGGAATCAAACTTTACAAAATTACTCACATTGAAACACTTATCTAATTCAGTAGTTAAAAATATGTCGTATCTTTAATTATTCAAACAAATTGTTTAATTTTTTTGTTTTGTTTATGAATAAATGAGTTTAGAGAGTTAATATACAACGTAAGAGTTATATCGAGTCCTTATTTTTCCTTCTCTCCATTTTACATGCTTATTTTAATGAACTTATTATAATCGTTCTTATAATATTTGAATAAATGAAAATTAATGCTACATATGTATTAGTTCTGTTACCCGAAAATTTTTTTATTCAAATATTTCTACATCTCGCTATTGGTTCGAGTACAAGTAGCTCCACTGTAATAGAGATATTTTTATATCGCGTTATTTTAAGCTTTTCAAACGTCAAAGAGGTATGGAGTCTATAATCTGAAAAGTTCAAAATGAAACAAAAGAAAATGTTATTTCATGAATAATTAAATTTGTAAGGCAATGTAGTGAGCAAACAAAGACGAATCACCTCTTATGATACACGAATGCCTAAGTACATGCATTCAAATATAGTAAAACTCTAATTAGCCAAAGCCGAGTTATTCGAACATTCGGTTAATCGAACGTGTCTTATCTGTACGGAGAAATGTTTCACCAATATCAGGCCGTAATAAGAAATTCTCCAAATATTCCATATACATGTCATATTTTCCATTTAATAACTTTTCACATTATTCGATTAGGTTATTTTTTATTATTTCTATTATTTTAAGTTTCTTATTAGATATCAATATGCCAAGCAAATATAAATCTAGTATTCTACAATGTAAATGGAACATGAAATATTGAAAAACTGGTTTACCTACAAAATAGCAATAAAATTATAATGAAATGTAAATGAGAAAGTGAAACATCAAATAATCGTAGGATTGCAAAATTAACTTTTCATGAACTAAAAATTCAAAAATATAAAATTCATAACATGAATCACGTTAAAGATTCATCGCTTCGGAAACAGACATACATTTGATACAGAGGTATGAAATCCTTTAAATGTAAAAATAAAATCCTTAACACGGTCATGCATGAGTGATTTTCTCAAAAGATGAAATAAGCGGCAAGTTGTATAATACGTAAAAAAGTTATGCAGCTTAAGGAGAAATTGAAAGGAAACTCTAGCTTTAGGGTGTCGCGTCGTCGGGTCGGTTAGCAGAATTTAAGTCTCATTACACCATTTGTGGGTTTAGTATGTTAGGTGAAAAACTGTCGTCAGATAAATCTGCGGAAGCCTTTAAAAATGAATTTATCGAACTATTAGAAGCAAGAAAAGTTCTGAAGCTTCAGTTCCATAGTCTACAGTAATATTTCAGATTGAAATATCTTAGGGTTCTTTATCTTGTTTATAGCCTAGACGTTTAATTCTGATAGTACCGTCATTATCATGTTTGTAATGTTACTCGGAAAGAATTGTAAATACAATGAAAGTCGACAGAGTACATTATCGACATTGCATTCGCTCTGTGTTTTAACTTAATGAAACGTTTACTGGCATCTGTGAAATCATTCTTTCCAAAATCCATTCTTCAACTTATATACAGTATTATACGTGTTAAAATAAAATTTTATACGTGTTATAAAAGTTTTAACAAAGTTGTTTGATCAATATTATTTTTAACTAGTTAATTTTACAATTAACCAAATGCTGTTTGTCGATGCCAGTATTGCCCAGAAATCATTCATTCATTAATAATTCTGACTCGTGCGAGGTAGCAGTTACGTTAGTGCCACGGATTTGACTGGTCTGACCAGATAAGAGATGTGTATCCGTACGTAGCGCGTCTCCAGATGGCAGTTAGGGGAAGATCAAAGTGCTCAGATGAGTGTCCGCGAAAGCATCTAACGTCGCTGAGGTTCGGTGCAAAAACTCCTGAGGCCCAAACACGGTATGAATGTACATGCGATTGTGCGAATTAATATGTGTGCGTAGGCTGCAGCTGGGACCTCGTGGCTATTCTTTGGAGAATAACCCAGGGGAAGTAATAGCCCCCTCTGCCAGGGGTGGCACGCGATGTCAGTTACCAGAATTCTGTAGGAGTAATAAGGGTGTACACCATCGGCAGAAAACGATGGCAGCGGTCTCTGTGACTGCACAGTCATTGACTCGAACGCCAGGGGAATAGGACGAGTTCGTAAACCATATTGCAAAGCTCCTTGATCAAAAACTCAAAGTCTTTTAACGGGAGGCCATTCTAGCTGCTGCTGGGACACGAAAGGCAAAATTAATGGGAAGCCGAGCAGCAGAGAAAAGTGCACCTGCCCTGGGTAAGGATCCAAAAAGTCCGATGACCGGGGCCCTCATTGCTTACCTATTGTACCCCTTGAGGCAAGACCACGCTCCGTCCCCCTCCTCCCGTCCAAGGGGAGCAACATGGTAGGGCGAAGGCAAAAAATGGCGGCGAAGACAATGAACCCAGCATCAATCTGGGAGTCTACGATTAGAACAGGTGCAGTCCGTACCGCGACAACAAGGAGCAATCCACAGGAAGGAGCGGCCGAAAAAGTCAGGGCAGCCGAACAGCAGCCAAAGTTACCAACTAAGGCTGCAATGAGTGTTATAATGTCCGAAGGGACGCAGTTACCTACGCCTCGATCATGGCGTCAGCCAGACAACAATTGGACTGACTTTGGTATGCAGGAACTGTATCCCAAAAGGGCAGTCACTGGCGGACTGTTGCTCAAGGATAGGGGCTATAGTAGTCCGGCCCACGAAATACGCGGAGGTGTGCGTGATGGATCTCGTCAACTTTCTTGCGAGGTGGCGCACTGGCCCAGACTGGTGAATGCGATACGGAACTAGCGAAAACCAGGAAAATCCGGTGCTCCGCATCAGACCTGGGCTCCATCTGGGTCGAGTGCCTCCTCATAGTCGTCCGAAAAGTGATGCAGGAGGGGCAAATACTCGTGGGCTGGGTATCAGCCCGTGTACAGATGTCAGTTACAGTACTACCGCTGTCTTGGTTTCGAACATATGAGGCAATGGTGCAGAAGCAGAACGAACTGGTGCGTGCTCCGAATCGCATGGCGAACGTTCACACGGTCCTCAATTACCCACTGTGTGCTAATCTCGGGTGGTTAGCCGGGCACAGAACAGGGAATAAGAGAAGTTTGCCGTTGAAAGAAACGGACACCGAGATAATGTCCGTTCGACAACTCTTGCGGCCTAAGCAAACGTGCCGGACGGCCCATAGTCAGCCCGACCCGAGAGAAGCCTGGAGGTCATGATAACGGCCTAAACTTCGTATGCAAAATTCTCCAGGTCAACCTGAACAATCTGGAGTGTTATAAGACCTGTTGATACAGATGCTCGCGAAGTTGGAAGATCGAACTAGCCATTGCTGCGGAGTCGTACTACAGCCTCGACAACACTCATTGGTTCAGGATCTGTTCGACTCCGTAGCACTAGTTTTGAGGTGATTGTTGTGGGCCTTACTGCCCGCACATTTACACCGTGTCAAGGGCTCATGGCGGTCTCGGGAAATCTGATTTTACTATTTTCGACCATTGCGACATCAGTCGGTCTGCCACGTGCCATGACTCTGACTGGATGGTGGTGGAATAGTAATAGAATCGCTTAGGGATCACCTCTACATCCTGATGGATATATCTGGTACCCTACGGTATAGTCATGAACCCTGCCGTAGGATTGACCTCTTACTACCAAAGTGAACGCTGAGGCGCCTTGACCAAGACGCCTTGCTGACAGTCGTTCATGCCGTTGTCTAGCCAGCTGGGCCGGGCAAGGACCCCAACATACTGGCGTGAGCGGAGTGGTTGCGCGACGCAATGACATGTTTGCGATGTAATGCCGCGGACCAAGACTCTCTCCAGGGAGTCGTTTTTCCGGTAAGGAGATGAGACCGCATAACAGTGCGCTCAATGAGTACTCACGCGCCAGCAATATGGTCGTGACCACTGACGAATTCAGGCTAACGAGGCGGGTACATCGCAGCTGTACAGGGCAAACAGAAATACTACTGTCGTCCTGCAGCTGGTCATCAAAAGGACCAAAATCCGGACATAGAATGAGTTCCTCGCTACGCTGAACAGCGATCTCTGGGAGTGCCCGTATCATATGCCACCGGGAAAGTTGGAGGCATAGTGCGGCCACACTCACGGGAAGGCTGAACCCTCAGCTCGTCCGTCCGGACGTAGAGGAGGACCGACCTAACGTCAAGCCGACGGACCCGCTCATCTGGTCCGAGAAAGTGGGGGTCTCGAGTTGGAAGTTTGACCGTGTAGTCCCGCGGCTTGGCGCAAAAAGCACCTCGCTCGGACGCCGGATGTCCAGGACGGCATCCTGGGTCATGTTCGGGTTTTGCCTGTAAACCGACCGCTTCCCAGAGTGTTGAAAGTCGTCCGGCTCCGGGAGAGTGGCAGATCCCTCGATTTTTCCTCCGGCTTATTTGTCTTATCAACAGAGCGGGCAAACTGTTTGAACGCTTGTTGTCTGCTTGCCTCGAGGCGTACCTATGCAGCGTCGTCCCTGATCTGAACTATCGCCAGTTCGGCTTCTGGTAGGGACGTTCGATGATGGACGCGATCAAACGTGTCAGATCCCTGGCGGAAACAGACATTCATCGAGGTGAACATACAACGCAGTGCTAGGGGGTTGCCTTCCTGCGAAAGTCAGGGTGACTTTCTGCGGTGACGATACACTCTCCATGACGAGAGGGAGAGAGTGAGACAAGACCACAATGCTCGCTGAACTCGGCGTGGTGAACTGTATATCGCCCGTGAGATTCAGCGACTGAGGCTACATATTGCCCCCCAGAAAACCGAGGCCACGTGGATTTACCGTACGTCTCGTGGAAGGTCTCCACCATACTGGGTCCGACTAGGTATTGCCTTTGTCGAAGTGAGGGGCCAATTGAAATATCTCGATCTCACCCTCGACAGCCAATGGCGCTTTGAAGCAATGGCCTTGCGCCAGCTGTTCTCCAATCTGAGCGAGTCAAACCAGTCTCCTTTACACGAAAATCATCCGCTCTATAGCTCTTTACGGGGTTCCAGTCTTAAGCGGGTGATCTGGTGTCCAGTCGGCAGAATCGTAGCATAGTAAGGAAACTGACCATTGGATCTTCCACGTAACTGCGACGGTCTTTTCATGACTTCCGCCACTCGACTTACTGGTGAATACTGACGATCGTGTTTATGAGTTTCACCGCCGGAATGGCAGGGTTTTTGCAGAGGAAGCTCTCGAGTCGAAGCTCCAGGTTCGGCGATCCATAATAGCATCCTGTCACGTCTGACTGCAACAGTCAGGCAGTTTACGATACAAGGCCGTCAGGAATGTGCTTCCAGAACTGACGAACTGGTTACATAGCGGCAGAAGGCTCATCTATTGCCTCACCCAGGTGCTGTTGCTTTGGTGAGTAACTATACAAGATAGGATAGAAGACGACGGCACAGTGTCAGCACTGCGGTACGAGCTTGACACGGCGTAACACACGTTGGAGGAGCGCAGTGTCCTTTTCCAGTACCTGCGATGGGACTTCCCGCTCTCCGTCATTATTCCACAGATGGTACAGAGCGAGAGGTCATGAAAGGAGAGGACCTTTTCTGAGAGCGTAATGCATAAGCGTAATGCGAAAGCGTCATGCTGCAGAACGTGCGGATCTTTCTCGCAGGTGCAGAAGGTAGCGGCAAGCGTGTTACAGGAGCGCCGTCCCACACTCAGGGGTATAAACCCTCTTACTTAAATCGGGACTGTCAGCCAGGCTATAAGGGGTCATTTCCCTCTCTCTTATGTTTGCAACCCGAATGGACCGTGGGCAGCTCGAGTGGGACTGTGGGCAGCCGTGGTTGCGCGGCGCCGCGGAGTGTTCCGGGTCAAAGTGGGACCCTTCTATCTATCACCGGGATGAATCCCATCTTGAAGCATGTCACGATGGAGCAGCACTGGTTATGTTCCTTTCGTGATCCCAGTAAACCTCCAACGCAACAAATATGATCACCGTGAGGGTTTCAGTGGGTTTCAACAGCATTCAGTTA
>NW_016984564.1:0-528 GCF_001483705.2 Eufriesea mexicana | reverse complement strand
GATTTAAGTGGTAAACACTTTTTTCGGTGTACTTCAGCGCTCTGTTGTGTCCTAGTTTGTCCTTGATGGGTCTGGGCTGGCCAGTAATAGTGGCCTATGTACGTTAGTTTGAGATTGATTAGGTATGCTTTGAGATTGATTAGGTATGTTTATGTTACGTTTGGCTAAGATGGGACGGGTTATCTGTGACTTTTGTGCTATACACTGCTATTCGATGGATTTCTGCGCTACACGTTGCTCTAATATGGTCTGCTTGGCTCTATGGAGGCCAGCAATTTTGTCTCCGCACCCCTTGTTGGGTTGGGCTACGTTCGGTTATGTTAGGTTAGAAAAGGTTAGGTTAGGACATCTACCTCTTTTGTGATATACACTGCAGTGCGGTGTATTACTGCGCTTTACTATTCTGTAGTATATTCCGCCTGCCTCTGCGGAGGGCAGTAATACTGGTCTCGGCACGTTAGGATTGGTCATGTTACGCTTGTTTACGCTACGCTTGGCACGGTTTGGAAGTATGGCTGTGACTTTTGT
>NW_016984563.1:0-532 GCF_001483705.2 Eufriesea mexicana | reverse complement strand
ACATACATACATCCATACATCCATACATCCATACATCCATACATCCATCCGTCCATCCATAAAAACTTACATTCCTACATCCGTACATTCGCACACCCATACGTCCATACATCCATACATCCATACATGCATACACCCATACCTTCTTAAATCCGTACCTCAAATCCATACATCCATCCAAATATACATCCATCAATCCATACACCCATACATATATACATCCATACATACATACATCCATACATACATCCATACATACATCGATCAATCCATACCTCAATCCATCCATACATCCATTCATCCGTACATCCATTCATCCGTACTCCATCCATACCTCAATCCATCCATACATCCATCCATCCATCCATTCATCTATCCACCCATCCATAAATCCATGTGTCCATACATCCATACAACTATCCATCCATAGATCCATCCACCAATCCATTCATCCATACCATCATCCATTCATACATCCATTCTTCCGTCCATTCACCCATCCATTCGTCCACCCACACATCGATACATCCAT
>NW_016984562.1:0-561 GCF_001483705.2 Eufriesea mexicana | reverse complement strand
CAAACCTAACGTAACCAAACGAAACGGAGCCCAACATAACGCCCGCGGCCGCTATCTCTGGAACTCCAGAGCAAGGCAGGGAGCATTAGAACACAGTAGAGCAGAGAAATTCACCGTATAGCAGTGTACTAGAGATATAGCTGTCCTAGCCTAACATAGCCAAACGTAATAAGGCCGAACGCAAGCTAACACAGCCCAACGTGCCTAGACCACTGTTTCCGACATACCAAGAGCAAAGCAGAATATACTACAGCACAGTAAAGCGCAGAAACCCACCGAATAGCGGTGTGTAGCGTAAAAGGCACAGATATCCCAAGCTAACCGGATCTAACCTAACATAACCTATCGTAGCCTAACAGATGGTAATGTGCCGAGAATGCTATTGCTGGCCTTCCCTGAGACAAGCAGAGCATGCTAGTGCAATCTAGAGCGAGGAAATCCTCCGTGTAGCCGTGTATAGCGCAAAGGTCTAATTTACACCGTCATAATCTTACCAAACGTAACATAACTCAACCTAACGTGCCGTGACCACCATTACTTGCTTCCCCAGAGCAAAGCAGA
>NW_016984561.1:0-987 GCF_001483705.2 Eufriesea mexicana | reverse complement strand
CATCCATACATTCATACTTCCGTACATCCGTCCACCCGTACCTCAATCCATCCATACATCCATCAATACAAACAACCATTCATCCATACATGCATTCATCCATACATCCACCTTTCCATACATGCATCCATCCATACATCCACCCATCGAACCATACATCCATCCATCCATACAAGCACCCATCCATAAACCCATCGATCCATACATCTATACTTCCACACATACATCCATCCATACATTCATACATCCACACATCCATAAATCCATTCCTCCATACATCCATACAACCATACATACATCCATACATATATCCATACATACATCCATACATCCACACATCCATACATACATCCACTCATACATCCATCCATACAGCCATCCATACATTCATCCATACAAGCATGCATACATACATCCATTCTTCCGTCCATTCACCCATCCATTCGTCCACCCACACATCCATACATCCATGCCTCCGTACATCCATATATTCTTTCATACATTCATCCATGCATACATACATACGAACATCCAAAACGCAAATACGGCCATACATTCATACACCCTCAAAACCATACATCTATAAATCCATACATCCGTACATATATACATCCATACATTCATACTTACGTACATCCGTCCATCCATACCTCAATCCATCCATACATCCATCTTTTATTCATCCATACATACATCCATCCATACATCCTCCTGACCATACATCTATCCATCTATACATCCATCCATCCATACATTCATACATCCACACATCCAATAATCCATCCATCCATACATCCACACATCTAGCCATCCATACATCCATCCACCAGTCCATTCATCCATACATACATACATACATACATCAATACATCCCTACATCCATCCATACATCCATACACCCGTACATCCATAAATTCGTACATACATACGCCCATACATCCATACATCCATACATCCATTCATGCATACATCCATCCATACATACAT
>NW_016984560.1:0-618 GCF_001483705.2 Eufriesea mexicana | reverse complement strand
AACCAATCGTAACATTCCCTAACGTAACCTAACTTTGCCTAGCGTGCAGCGATCACAAATACCTGCTACCCCAGGGGCGAGCGGGGTGTAGTAGAGCACGGAAGAGCACAGAAATCCACCGAAGAACAGTCTATGCCATAAAAGTCAATGCTTCAATGCTATCCATTCCTGACCCAAGCAAATGTAACCTATAAGAACGCAACCAAACACAACCCATCATGTTGAGGCCACTATTACCGGCCACACCAGAGCCAAGCATAGCATATCATGGAACAGCATAGCGTAGAAATCCACCGAATAGGAGTGTATAGCACAAAAATCAAAGACATCTTCTCCCAGCCTAGCCAAAGGTAGCATAACCAAACGTAGCATAACCAAACGTAGCATAACTCAAACTAAAGTGCAGAGACCACTATTGCCGGCATCCCCGGAGTCAAACTGAACATATTAGATCACAGTGGAGCGCAGAAGTCCACCAAATAACAGTGCATAGCAAAAAGTCAACGATATCCCCTGCAAGCCTAACCAATCACAATATACACAGGCGTAACCTAGCACAACTTAAGGAGCAGCGGCTGCTAATGCTGGCCTTCCCAGAGTCGAGTGGAGCATAGTAGA
>NW_016984559.1:0-1127 GCF_001483705.2 Eufriesea mexicana | reverse complement strand
TATAGTCTGTTATAGCTTGGTGAATAGATAGCATAACGCCTTGAATCCAATGGCAAGTACAGCAACCTTCATGCCAGAGAATACGTCTATTCAAAATCTGTAACCCGTTATAGCTTGGTGAATAGAACGCCTATCGCATCCAATGGAATGGCAAGTAGAGCCATCTACTTGCCAAAGAATAGGTCTATTCAAAATCAATAACCTGTTATAGCTTGGTGAATAGTTGGCCTAACTCCTTCAATCAAATGGCAAGTACAGCCATCTACTTGCAAGAGAATAGGTCTATTCAAAATGTATATCCTGTTGTTGCTTGGTGAATAGATCGCCTAACGCATTCGATCCAATGGCAAGTACAGCCATATACTTGCCAGAAGATAGGTCTATTCAAAATCTATAACCTATTATAGCTTGGTGAATAGATCGCCTAACGCCTTCAATCCAATGGCAAGTACATACATATACTTGCCAGAGAAAAGGTCTATTCATAATCTATCGCCTGTTATAGCATGGTGAATAGATCGCCTAACGCCTTCAATCCAGGGGCAAGTACAGCCATCTACTCGCCAGAGAATGAGTATATTCAAAACATATAAGCTGCCATAGCTTGGTGATTAGATCCCCTAACGCCTTCAATCCAGTGGCAAGTACAGCCATCTACTCGCCAGAGAATGAGTATATTCAAAACATATAAGCAGCCATAGCCTGGTGATTAGATCGCCTATCGCCTGCAACCCAATGGCAGGTACAGCCGTTTACTTGCCAGAGAATAGGACTATTGAAGATCAATAATCTGTTATAGCCAGGTGAATAGATCGTCTAACGCCTTCAATCCAATGGCAAGTACAGCCATCTACTTGCCAGAGAACAGGTCTATCCAAAATCTAAAATCTTTTATAGCTTGGTGAGTAGATCGCCTATTGCCTTCAATCCAATGGCAAGTACAGCCATCTCCTTGCACGAGAATAGGTCTATTCAAAATCTATAATCTGTTGTAGCTTGGTGAATAGGTCGCCTGACACCATCAATCCAATGGCAGGTACATCCACCTACTTGCCTGAGAATAGGTCTATTCAAAATACATTATCTTTTATTGCTTGATGAATAGGTCGCCCAACGCCATCAATCCA
>NW_016984558.1:353-553 GCF_001483705.2 Eufriesea mexicana | reverse complement strand
TTGGATGTGTGGACGTATGGATGTCAGAATTTATGGATCTAACGGTCTATGGATGTATGGATGAATGTATGGATATATTGATGTATGTATGGGTGTATGTATGGATGGATGGATGTGTGGATGGATTGATGTATGGATCGATGGATGTAAAGATGTGTGGTTGTATGGCTGGATGGATGTATGGAAGGATGGGTGTATGG
>NW_016984558.1:0-330 GCF_001483705.2 Eufriesea mexicana | reverse complement strand
ATGGATGTATCGATGTAAGGATGTATCTATGTGTGAATGTACGAATGTATGGATGTACGGATGTATGGATTTATGAATCTATATAAGTATGGATGTATGGATGGATGGATGTATGAGTTGATGGATGTATGGACGGATGGACGTATGTATGGATGTATGTATGGATGTATGAGTGGACGGATGCATCGACGTTTGAAATTACGGATGATAGGATTTATGGATGTATGGATGTGTGGATGAATGGATTCGTGGATGGATGGATGTGTGAACGGATACATGGATGGATGGCTGGGTGTATGGATGGATGTATGGATGTATGTATGGATGTCT
>NW_016984557.1:0-219 GCF_001483705.2 Eufriesea mexicana | reverse complement strand
TTATAGATTTTGATTAAACCTATTCACCGGCATGTAGGTAGCTGTACTTGCCATTGGATTGATTGCGTGAAGCGACCTGTTCACAGTGTTATAACAGGTTATAGATTTGAATAGACCTATTCTCTTGCAAGTAGATGGCTGTACTTGCCATTGGTTGAAGGGGTTTGGCGATCTATTCACCAAGCTATAACGGGTTATAGATATCGAATAGACCTATTC
>NW_016984556.1:0-815 GCF_001483705.2 Eufriesea mexicana | reverse complement strand
GGTAGCTCACCACGATATCAGTCGAAAATGTCCATAAAATCGAGTTTTCCAGCCATATTCTGTTGCATTGCAGTGATTATATCGCGCCAATAGAATATTTCTTCCTTATTTATGCAGAAAAGTTTGCTCACCTCGATATTAGTAGAAAATGTCAATAAAATTAAGTCCTCCAGCCAGAGTCTATAGCATTGCAGTGACTATAGTACGCCAGTAGAACCTTTCCTCCTTCTATGAGCAAGAAAGTTAGGTCACCACGATAGTGGTCGATAATGTCAATAAAATTGAATTTTCCAGCCAGATTCAATAGCATTACCATGGCTAAAGCAAGCCAATATCATATTTCACACTTCTTTATGCATGAAACATAGTTCACCAAGGTATCAGTCGAAAATGACAACAAAAATGTATTTTCCAACAAGATTCTATGGCAGTGCAATGGCTACAGCACGCCAATAGTATCTTTTCTCATTATTTAGGCGGGAAAGGTAGCTCACCACGATATCAGTGGAAAATGTCCATAAAATCGAGTTTTCCAGCCAGATTCTGTTGCATTGCAGTGGTTATATCGCGCCAATAGGATATTTCTTCCTTATTTATGCAGGAAAGTTAGCTCATCTCGATATTAGTAGAAAATGTCAATGAAATTAAATCGTAGAGCTAGAGTCTATAGCATTGCAGTGACTATAGTACGCCCGTAGAACCTTTCCTCCTTCTATGTGCAAGAATGTTAGGTCACCACGATAGTGGTCGACAATGTCAGTAAAATTGAATTTTCCAGCCAGATTCTATAGCATTACCATGGCTAAAGCAAGCCA
>NW_016984555.1:496-800 GCF_001483705.2 Eufriesea mexicana | reverse complement strand
TACCATTGCAGTGCTATAGTATCTGGCCAGAAAATTCAATGTTATTCACATTTTCGACTAATACTGTGGTGAGCTAGCTTCCTGCTATAAGTATGGTGGAAGCATCCTTTTGGCGTGCTATAGCCACTGCAATGCTGTAGAATCTGGCAGGAAAATTCAATTTTATTGACATTTTCGACTATATCCTGGTGAGCTAGCTTTCTTCCATAAATCAGGAGGAAAGATTCTCTTGGCATGCTATTGCCATTGAAATGCTATAGAATCTTGCTGGAAAATTCAATTTCATTAACATTTTCGACTAATA
>NW_016984555.1:0-457 GCF_001483705.2 Eufriesea mexicana | reverse complement strand
TTGCATAAGTAAGGAGGAAAGATACTTTTGGCCTGCTATAGCCATTGCAATGCCGCAGAATCGGGCTGGAAAGTTCAACTTTATTGTATTTTCGACTAATGTCGTGGTGAGCAAGCTTCCTTGCATAAGTATGCAGGAAAGATCCTTGCGGAGCGCTATAGCCAATGCAATGCAGTAGAATCTGCCAGGAAAATTCTATTTAATGACACTTTTTACTAGTAACGTATAGTGCTACCTTTCTTGCATAAATAAGGAGGAAAGATAATATTGGCAAGTTATAACCATTGCAATGCTGTAGAATCTGTCTGGAAAGTGCAGTTTTATTGTCATTTTCGACTAATATCGAGGTGAGTTAACTTTCTTGCATAAACAAGGAGGAATGATACTATTGGCGTGCTATAGTCATTGCGATGCTACAGAATCTGGCTGGAAAATACACTTTTGTTGACATTTTCGA
>NW_016984554.1:0-546 GCF_001483705.2 Eufriesea mexicana | reverse complement strand
TTATGTTGTGCCAGATTTGATTAGGTCATCCTCGACTTATGCGCCATACGCTGCTATTCTGGGTATTTCTGCCCTCGACATTGCTCTACTACACTCTGCACGAGGCGAAGGATCCGATTGTCCGTAATGACCGCCGGGCGAGCTCGGCTGAGGAAGCTGGACTGCCGACGGTACCGGGCGATCGAGGTTGTGCTCCCCGTACTGGATGCATGGGCTCGCAGCGGCAGCCGGCACACTTTCCGCCTGTCACAGTTGCTAACCAGGCACTGATGCTTCGGAGAGCACCTATCTCGTATCGGGCGAGAACGTGCGACACGGTGTCATCACTGCGGGGAAGGGCGGGATACGGCGCAGCATACGCTGGAGGAATTTCCGGCGTGGGATCGCGAGCGCCGGGTACTCTGTCGCGTGGTGGGTAGGGTCCTTTCACTCTCCGTCGTCGTTGCGCGGATGACGGCGGGCTTAGTTGTGTGGCGTGCGGTGGCCTCCTTCAGCGAGGCGGTTACGTTACAGAAGTAGGCCGTGAAGAGAGCCCGCGAGCGAAGC
>NW_016984553.1:0-1144 GCF_001483705.2 Eufriesea mexicana | reverse complement strand
AGATAGATTCTATTGGCGCGCCATAGCCATCGCAATGGTTTAGAATCTGGCCGGAATATTCAAATTCATTGACATTTTCTACTTATATCGTGGTGAGCTATCTTTCGTGCATAAATAAGGATGAAATATTCTATTGACGTGATGTAGCCATTGCATTGCTACAGGATATGGCTGCAAAATTCAATTTTATTAACATTTGCAACTTATATAGTGGTGAGCTAACTTTATTGTTTAGATAAGGAGGAAGGACGCTTTTGGCGTGCCGTAGCCATTGCAATGCTATGGAATCTGGCTGGAACATTCAATTTTATTAACATTTACTACTAATATCGCGGTGAGCAAACTATCGTGCATAAAGAAGAATGAAAGATTCTATTGACGTGCTGTAGCCATTGCATTGCTACAGGATATGGCTGGAAAATACAATTTTATTGACATCTTCGACTTATATAGTTGTGTGCTATCTTTCATGCTTAGATAAGGAGGAAGGATGCATTTGGCGTGCAGTAGCCAATGCAATGCCGCAGAATCTGGCTGGAAAATTCAATTTTATTGACATTTTCGACAAATATCGTGGTGAGGTAATATTCCTGCTTAAATAAGGATGAAAGCGTTTATTGACGCGCTATAGCCTTTGCATTGCTATATGATCTCGCTGGAAAATTCAATTTTACTGTCATTTTCGAATAATATCGTAGTGAGCTACCTTTCTTTCATAAACAAGGAGGAAAGATATTATTGGCGTGCTATAGCCACTGCAATTAGCCACTGCAATGCTTTAGAATCTGGTTGGAATATTCAATTTTATAGACATTTTCGACTAATTTATTGGTGAACTAACTTTCTTGAATAAATGAGGAGGAAAGGTTCTATTGGCGCGCTACAGCCATAGAAATGGTGTAAAATCTGCCTGGAAAATTCAATTTTATTGACATTTTCGAATAATATCGGGGTAAGCTAGCTGTCTTGCATATATAAGTAGGAAAGATACGATTGGCGTGCTATAGCCATTGCAATGCTTTAGAATCTGGCTGGAATATTTAATTTTATATACATTTTCGACTAATATAGTGGTGAACTAACTTTCTTGCATAAATGAGGAAGATAGATTCTATTGGCGCGCCATAGCCATCGCAATGGTTTA
>NW_016984552.1:9952-10338 GCF_001483705.2 Eufriesea mexicana | reverse complement strand
TATTGATGTGTGTATGGATGCATGGAAGGATGGATGGATTGATGGGTGGAAGTATGGATGGATGGATGTACGGAAGTATGGATGTATGTATGGATGTATATATGTATGGATGTATGGATGGACAGATGTGTAGATCGATAGATGTATGGATGGGTGCCTGTATGGATGGATGGATGTATGGTTCGTTGGATGTATGGATGGATGTATGTATGGATGGATGGTTTTATGTATGGATGGATGAATGGATGGATTGATGTATGGATGGACGGACGTACGGATGTATGGATGTATGGATGTATATATGTATGTATGTATCGATGTATGGAGGTATGTGTGTATGGATGGATGGATGTATTGATGGATTGACGTATGGATGTATGGATGTA
>NW_016984552.1:0-208 GCF_001483705.2 Eufriesea mexicana | reverse complement strand
GGTTGTATCGATTGCTGGAAGTACGAATGGACGTGTTTCTGGGTGTATGGTCGTGTGGATGTATGGATGTATGCATGGATGGGTGTATGAATGGATGGATTTATGGGTCGATGGATGTATGAATGGCAGGATGTATGGATGGGCAGATGTACGGATGGATGGATGGATGGATGCATGTATGGGTGGATGGCTGTATGGATGGATTTAT
>NW_016984551.1:0-822 GCF_001483705.2 Eufriesea mexicana | reverse complement strand
GTTAGGTTGGCTTCGATGTTGTGCTACGTACTGACATTCTATGGAACTCTGCGCCCTGCTGTGGGCTATCACAATCTGCCTGTGTCTGTGGACGCCAGGAAAAGCAGCCGCGGCAAGTTGGGTTGAGTTATGTTCAGTTTGGTTAGGCTAGGTTTGGTCAGGATTTGTTGGGGTAGCTTTGGCTTTCGTGGTATACACTGCCATTCTGCGGACCTGTGCGCCCTACTCTCCCCAAATATGCCCTGCTTGGCGATGGTGAGTCCAGCAATACATAGCTAGGCACGTTGAGTTGGGATTGCTTACACCTGGTTATGTTAGGTTAGGCCAGGGAAGGCTAGGATGTTTTTTACTTTCTGCTTTGCACTTCAATGTGGCGGATTTCTGCGCTCTGCTGCGTTCTAGTACATTCTGCTTGGCTCTGGTGTGGCCAGCAATAGTATTCTCGGCACGCATGTACAGTTAGGCTACGTAAGGTTAGGTTAGGTTAGGAGAGGATAGTTTCGTATATCTTTGAATATTGTGTTAAACGCTGCAATACGGTGGCTTACTGCGATCTAATGCGCTCTAATATATTCAGCTTGGCTCCGGGGAGGTCAGTAATAGTAGTCTATGCACGTTAGGTATGTTAGGATACGTTTGGTTCTATTATGCTTTGTTACGTTAGGCTAGGATATCTTCGACTTTTGCGCTATACACTGCAACACGGTGTGTTTCTGCGCCCATCATTGCTTCGCTATACTCTGCAAGACCCTGGGGAGGCCAGTAGTAGTGGTCTCGGAAAGTTAGTTTGTGTTAGGCTACGTCTGGTTAGGTTGCGTTCGC
>NW_016984550.1:0-1787 GCF_001483705.2 Eufriesea mexicana | reverse complement strand
CCGCCGCATTACAGTATAAAGCACAAAAGTCAAAGGTATCCTCGTCTAACCTGATCTAACATAGCCTAACCGAATGTGGCCTAACTAGACGTAACCTGCCGATACCACTAATGGTGGCGAACCCAGAGACAGGCTGGACATACCAGAGCAACGAGGATTGCAGAAATCCGCAGTATAGCAGCGTATAGCGGAAAAGTCAAAGCTAGCACATCCTAACCTAACCAACTGTAGCGTGACCAAGCGTAAGCTATCTCAACCCAACGCGACCAGACAATTATTGCCGGCCTGCCAAGAGCCAAGCAGAACATGTTAGGGGAGAGTAGAGAGCATGAGTCAATGGAATCGCAGTGTATAGCAGAAAAGTCAAAGCTATCTAAACATTATCCAATCAATTATGACCTAACCAAACGAAGCCTAACTGAACATAACGAGCCGCGACTACTATTACTGGACGACCCAGGGCCACGCAGAATACGGTAGAGCGCAGTGAAGCGCAGAAGGCCACCGAATGGCAGTGTATAGCACAAAGGTTATAGCTACAAGAGCCCAACCTAAGCAAACGTATCACGGCCGAACGTAAACTAAAACGAGCTAACGTGCGTAGACAACTATTGCTTACTTCCACAGAGCCAACCAGAATATACTAGAGCACAGTAGAGAGCAGAAGTCCGCCGCAATGCAGTGAAAGGCACATAGGTCAAAGATACCCTAACATAACCTGGCCAAACCTAACGCAACCAAACCTTGCCTAACGCAGCATAACGTGCCAAGAACACTGTTGCTGTCGTTCTCAGAGCCAAGCTGAACATGTCAAATCCCAGTGGTGCGCCGACATCCACCGCAAGGCAGTATATGGCGCAAAAGTCGCAGCTAACCTATGCTAGCCAGTCCAAATTTAATTTGACCAAACGCAACCTAACTTAGCTCAACATGCCGAGACCATTATTGCTGGTTTCCCCAAAGCCAAGTAGAATATACTAGAGCACAGTAGAGCAGAGAGAGCCTGCAAAGAGCAGCGAATAGCACAAATGTCATAGATAACCTTATTTGTCTAATCCTAGCCTAACAAAACGTTTACTAAACATAACGAGAAGATACCATCATTGCTGGCCTCCCCAGTGCCAAGCAGAACACACCAGAGCACAGTAGAGTGCAGAGACCCGCCGAATGGCATTGTATAGAACAAAAGTCCAAGCTAAGCTAACATAACCCAAACAAACGTAACCTAAAGAAATGGAGCCTAACACAACATAACGTGCCGCGAACACTGGTGCTGGACTACCTATCTCAAAGCAGAATATAATAGAGCCAACACAGAGCAGAAATTCACCGTATACCAGTGTACACATCGACGGTCACATCTACCCTAGCCAAACTTGGTCCAGCCTAACATAAACAAACGTATCATAGCACATGCCAACGTGCCACGGCCATTATTGATGGCCTCCCCAAAGTTGAGCAGGATACAGTAGAGCAGCGTAGAACGCCGAAATCCAACGTATATCAGTGTACAGCACAAATGTCAACGCTACCCTATCTTCAACTAACCAAACGTGACATAACCAAACGTAACGTATCTCAACCTAACGTGCAGAGGGGTCTCCTATAAGCATACGCACAGCAAAGCAGAGTATACTAGAGCACTGTAGAGCGCCGAAGCCCACAGTATAACAGTGTATAGCGCAAAAGTGGAAGCTACAATATCCGAACCTGGCCAATTCTATCATAACCAAACGTAACCTAACTTAATATAGTATGCCGCGACCGCTATTGCTGGCCTCCCCATA
>NW_016984549.1:0-216 GCF_001483705.2 Eufriesea mexicana | reverse complement strand
CTGACCTGACCTGTCCTGACTGACCTGACCTGACCTGACCTGACTTGTCCTGACCTGACCTGAACTGGCCTGTTCCTGACCTGACCTGACCTAACCTGACCTGGCCAGACCTGGGCTGACCGTACCTGACTGATCTGACCTGACCTGACCTGGCCATATATGATCTGGTCTGACCTGGCCTGACCTGAACTGACCTGAACTGACCTGAACTGTCAG
>NW_016984548.1:0-308 GCF_001483705.2 Eufriesea mexicana | reverse complement strand
AATAGAATCTTTCCTCCTCATTTATGCAAGAAAGTTAGCTTACCATGATATTAGTCGAAAATGTCAATAAAATTAAGTTTTACAGCAGATTCTATGGCTTTGCAATTGCTAAAGTACGCCAATAGAATCTTTCCACCTTATTTGTGCAAGAAAGTTAGCTCACCACGATACTAGACGAAAATGTCACTAAAATTGAGTTTTCCAGTCAAATTCTATAGCATTGCAATTGCTATAGCACGCCAATAGAATCGTTCTTCTTTATTTATGCAAAAAAGCTAGCACACCAGGGTATTAGTGGAAAATGTCAA
>NW_016984546.1:0-995 GCF_001483705.2 Eufriesea mexicana | reverse complement strand
GTGTTAGGTTTAGTTAGGCTACGTTCACAAATTACAAGTTTGGTTATGATAGGACAGAGTATCTCAGGCCTTCGTGCCATCCCATGTCATTCGGTGGATTTCTGCGCCCTACTGTGCTCAAGTTCTGCTTGTCTCTGGGATGGCCAGTAATAGTGGTCTCGTCATGTTACGTTGAGTTACGCTATGTTTGTTCATGTTACGCTTGGCTACGTTAGGAGAGTATACCTTGCCTTTTGTGCTATGAACTGCTTTTCCTTCAGTTCCTGTGACCTTCTTCGCTCTACTGCACTCTGCTTGGCTATGTGGAGGACAGGAGCAGTGGCTGCTGCACGCTATATTGATGTGTGCTACGTTTGGTTAGGTTTGGTTAGGTCAGGTTAGGTCAGAATATCTTCGACCTTTGGGCTGTACACTACAGTGCGGTGTATTTCTGCGAACATCTGCTCCATAGTGAATTCGGCTTGTCTCTGCGGAGGCCAGCAATGGTGGTCTCGTCCTCTTAGTTTGTGTTAGGTTACGTTTGGTTCTGTTACGGTCGTTTTACGGTCGTCTCTGTTAGGACAGGCTACCTTTACCTTTATGCTATACACTGCTATTCAGTGGATTTCTGCGCTCCAATGTGCAAACAATATGATCATCCTGCCACTGGGATGGCCAGTAGTAGTGGTGTCGGCACGTTAGGTTGAGCATGGTTACGTTCCGTTGGGTTACCTTAGGAAGGCTCAGTTAGGATTTCTTTGACTTTTGCGCTAAAAACTGGTATTCGGTATATTTCTACGCTGTACGTTGCTCTACTGTACCCTGCTCCACTCTGCGGAAGCGAGCAATAGTGGTCGTGGCACATTAGGTTGAGTTATGTTACGTTTGGTTGGGTTAGGCTAGGTCAAGTTTGAGTAGGATACCTACGTCTTTCGTGCTATAAAATGTTATCGAGTGGATTTCTGCGATCCACTCTGCTCTGCTACATTAAGCTTGGATCTGCGGAGGCCAGGAGT
>NW_016984545.1:0-819 GCF_001483705.2 Eufriesea mexicana | reverse complement strand
TTTATGTATGTGTGGATGGATGTTTGTATTTATGTATGTATGGATGTATGAGTGGATGAATGTGTGGAGAGATGAGTGTATGGGTGGATGGATTTATGGATGTATGTGTTTGTGGATGTATGGATGTATGGGTTTGTGGATGTATGGACGTATGGACGGATGGATGTATGTATGCATTTATGTATGTATGTATGTATGTATGGATGTTTGAATGTATTTATTTGAGTTACGTATGTATGGATGTATGTATGTATGGATGTACGGATGTACGCATGTATGGATGTACGGATGCATGGATGTATGGATGTGTGGGTGGCTGAATGGATGGGTGGATGGACGGAAGAACGGACGTATGTATGGATGTTTGTATGGATGTATGTATGGATGTATGTAAGAATGTATGTATGGATTTATGTATGGGCGAATGTATGCGTGTATGTTTGGATCTGTGTATTGATGAGTGTATGGATGCATGGATGGATGGATGTATGGATGGATGGATGTTTGGATGTATGCATGTTCGGATGTATGAATGTATGGATGTATGTGTGGATGGATGTTTGTATTTATGTGTGAATGGTTGTATGAATGGATGAATTTATGGGTGGATGAGTATAGGGTTGGATGGATTTATGGATGTATGTATGTATGAATGTATAGATGTATCGTCGGACGGATGTACGAATGGATGGATCTATGGATTTATGGATGTATGGATGTATGGATGTGTGAGTGGATGTATGGTTGGGTGGATGGACGGAATAATGGGTAATTGGATGGGTGGTTGAACGGATGTGTGGACGGGTGGATGAACGGATG
>NW_016984544.1:0-782 GCF_001483705.2 Eufriesea mexicana | reverse complement strand
ACAGTAGGGCGCAGAAGTTAACCGTATAGAATTTTATAGCACAAAATTCAAGGCTACACATTCAAACCTTACCAAAGATAACGTAAACAAACGTAACCTGGCTAATCCTAACGCATCGAGACCGCAATTGCTGGACGCACCAGAGCCAGGTAGAGCATATTATAGCGCAGTAGAGAGCAGAAATCCATGGAGTCGCTGCGAAAAGCTGAAAAGTCGGAAGTATCCGAGCCTAGCCAAAGGTAACGTAACCCAACCATAAGTAACATATCACAATCTAACGCGCCTAGACCGCCATTACTGGCTTCCACAGAGATGTGGAGTACATACTTTAGCACAGCAGAGCGCAGAAGTCCACCGAATGGCAGTGTATAGCGCAAAAGTAAAACGTATCCTCTCCTAACCTAGCCGAGCGTAAAATATCCAAACGTAAGATAACTCAAACAAACGTGACGCTACCACTGTTGCTTGCCACCCTAGAGCCAAGCAGAATATACTAGGGCGCAGCAGGTAGCAGTTACCTAACGAACAGCACTGTATAGCACAGAGGTCTAGGCCGTACCTAACCAAACGTAACACAGCCGTACGCAATCTAATTCAGGCTAAGGCGATGCGTCCACAATTTATGGTCTGTCAATGACCAAGCAGAGAATGTTAGATCACATCACAGGGCAGAAATCGACCCAACATCGGCGTACTGTGCAAACGTCAAATCCATCCTAAAAAAACCAGGCCGAACCTAACTTAACCGAACGTAGAATAGCTAAACCAAACGACACGAGACA
>NW_016984543.1:0-880 GCF_001483705.2 Eufriesea mexicana | reverse complement strand
CAGAAATATTACGAGAGGCAGTGTATGGCACAAAAGCCAAAGCTGTCCTGGCCAAACCTATCCGAATGTAACATAACAAATCGTAACCTATCTACACCTAACGGACCTACACCAGTATTGCAGACCTGTCAGAGCCAAGCAGAGCATACTAGAGCAGAGTAGGACGCAGAAATCCATCGAACAGCAGTGTACAGCACAAAAGACGAAGCGACCCTATGCAAACTTATCCAAACGTAACCTAACCTCACGTAAGATGCCTCTATCTTACGTACCACGAACACTATCACTGGCCTCACAGGAGCCAAGCAGTGTATATTTGGGCAATGTTGAACGCAGGAATCGGCTGAATAGCAGAGTATAGCTCAAAAGTTAAAGCTATCCTTACCAAGCCCAACAAACCCAACGAACCGAGCGTAACATATCACAACTTATCGTGCCGCATGCGACGGCAACCCATGGCGCCTACAGTGACAAGCACAGAGTAGTGGAGCACAGTAGAGCGAAGATATCCACCGAATATCAGTGTATAGTGCGAAAGTGACAGTTGTCCTATCCTAACCTGAACAACCATAACATAACCAGACGCAACAGAATCCAAACTAACGTGACTAGAACACTGTAGTCGGCATCCCCTGCGCAAAGCTGAACATACCAGAGCACAGTAGAGCGCAGAAGTGCACTGCATAGAAGTGTATAGCACAAAAGTCTAAGATGTCCTAACCTAACCTGACCTAACCTAACCTGACCTAACCTAACCTGACAGAACGTAACCTGACTCAACCTAACGCGACGAGATAACTATTACTGACTTTCCGCAAGTCGAACAGATTATAGTAGAGCAATGTATAGCGTAGAAAACCACCGAATAGCGGTGTATAGC
>NW_016984542.1:332-1002 GCF_001483705.2 Eufriesea mexicana | reverse complement strand
TACTTTGCTTTGATCTGGGAATGCCTGGAATGGTGGCCGTGGCGCGTTAGTTTGGATTTTTCTGCGTTTCGTTAGGTTAGGTTTGTTTGGGTTTGCTTAGTGTGTCTTTGATTTTCGTGCTATATATTGGCATTCTATGATCCCCTGCACTCTCCACTCTACTAAAATGCTCTGCTTGGCGCATGGAAGACCGGCACTAGAGATCTTTGCTAGTTACGTTTTTTTGTTCTACGTATGGTAAGGTTAGTTAGGGCAGGTTATGCTACGATATCTACGGCATCTGCGCTATTCACTGCAGTGCACTGCATTTCTGCGCTCTGCTGTGCTCTAGTACATTCTGCTTCGCTCTGCCGAGTCCAGCAATGGTGTTCTCGGCTCGTTAGGTTGCTTTATGTTCCGTTTGATTAGGTTAGGTTGTGTCAAGCTCGGTCAGGTTATCTGCGACTTTCGTGCAGTACACTGCTTTTCGAAGTATTTTTGCACTCGACTCCGTTCTGCTATATTCTGTTTGGCCCTGCGGTGGCCAGAAACAGCCGCGGCACTTTATGTTGTGTTAGGCTACGTATGATTAATTCATGTCAGGTTTCTGTTGGCTTGGATGGCACAGACTTTCGTGCAATACAATATCATCCGGCGTGTTCCTATGATCTACTATGCTCTACTGAATTCT
>NW_016984542.1:0-247 GCF_001483705.2 Eufriesea mexicana | reverse complement strand
CGTTACGCCAGGATATCTTCCACTTTTGTGCTATTAACAGCAATGTGGAGGATTTTTGCGTACTGCTGTGCTCTAGTGTAGTCTACTTGTTCACGTGGTGGTCAGCAATTGCTGTCTCGTCATGTTAGGTTTAGTTAGGTTGCGCTTGTATATGTTACGTTTGGCTAGGATAGGATTGGCTACATTGACTTTTGTGCTTCACACTGCCATTCCTTGGGCTTTTGTTATCTGCTGTGCTCGTCTGCAC
>NW_016984541.1:0-335 GCF_001483705.2 Eufriesea mexicana | reverse complement strand
GGCCTTGCCAGAGCCTTGCTGAAAATATTACAGCACTGTGGTACGCGGAAATCCACCTAATATTAGACTATTGCACTAAAGGCACAAGTATCCTCTCCTAACCTAGAAAAACATTAGATAACCTAATGTATAATAACACACACTGACGTGCCGAGGCCACTGTTGTTAGCCTTCCTAGAGCAAAGCTGAAATCAGTAGGGCACTCTAGGGCGCAGGTATCCACCTAATAGCAAACTATTGAACTGGAGTCGCAAATATTCTCTCCTAATCTTACCTATCGTGACAATTCTTATCCCAACTTGCCGCGACCACTATGGCTGGCATCCCCAGAGCGA
>NW_016984540.1:0-580 GCF_001483705.2 Eufriesea mexicana | reverse complement strand
ACTATAGAAATGCAATGGCTACAGCACGCCAATAACTTCTACCCGACTTATTTATGCAAAAAATATAGCTCACCACGATATTAGTCGAAAAAGTCAACAACATTTTATATTCCTGCCAGATTCTATAGCATTAAAATGCCTATAGCACACCAATAGAATCTTTTCTTCTTATTTATGCAAGAAAGGTAGCTCACCATGATATTAGTCGAAAATGTCAGTAAAATTGAATTTTCCATGCAGATTCCAGATCATTGGAATGGCCATAGCAGGCCAATAGAATCTTTCCTCCTTAATTAGGCAAGAAAGATAGCTCACCGCGATATTAGTCGAAAAAGTCAACAACATTTTATATTCCTGCCAGATTCTATAGCATTAAAATGCCTATAGCACACCAATAGAATCTTTTCTTCTTATTTATGCAAGAAAGGTAGCTCACCATGATATTAGTCGAAAATGTCAGTAAAATTGAATTTTCCATGCAGATTCCAGATCATTGGAATGGCCATAGCAGGCCAATAGAATCTTTCCTCCTTAATTAGGCAAGAAAGATAGCTCACCGCGATATTAGTCGAAAATGTCA
>NW_016984539.1:0-995 GCF_001483705.2 Eufriesea mexicana | reverse complement strand
ATGTCCTGTTTGTTTGGGTAGGGCTTAGGTAGCTTTGACTTTTCAGATATACATTGCGATTCTATGGATTTCAGCGTTCTACTCTCGACTAGTGTGTTCTGCTTGGCTCTGAGGAGGCCGGCAATAGTGGTCGCGGCACGTTAGTTTGAGTTACGTTACGTTTGGCTATTTTATGATTGAATTTTATGATTGAATAGGTTAGGGGATGATAGCTTTGACGTTAGTGCTATAGCCTTCTATTAGTCGGATATCTGCGCCCTACAGTGCTCTAATGCTTTCAGCTTGGCTTTGGGAAGGCCAGCAATAGTGGTTTCGGCACATAATGTTGAGTCATGTTACGTTCGGTTAGGTTGGGTTAGGCTAGGTTTGGTCAGGGAAGCTTCAACTTTTGTGCATTGCGCTGCTATTCGGTGGACTTTTGCGCTCTACTTCGCTCTGGTATGTCCTGCTCGGCTCTGGGGGAAAGGGGGTCCTGCAATAGAGGTTTCGGCACGAAAAGTTGTGTTAGGCCACGTTTTGCTATGTTCTTTTTGTTTGAGTTAGGCTTAGGTTGCTTTGTCTTTACTGATATACACTGCGATTCTTTGGATTTCTGCCTTCTACTCCCCAGCACTGTGTCCTGCTGGGTTCTGTGGAGGCCAGCAGTACTGGACGTGGAACGTTAGGCTAGGTCGGGTTACGTTTTGTTAGGTTAGGTTGGGTTGGGTTAGGATAGGGTAGCATTGACATATGTGCTCAGGACTGATATCCTATGTTCCTGTACTCTCTGCTGTGCTCTATCGCATTCAGCTTGTCCCTGGGGAAGCCAGAAATAGTGGTCGTGGCACGCTAAGCTTAGTCATTCTGCGTTTGGTTAGCATTTGTTTCGCCTTGTAATATTGGGGCATCTTTGCCTTTTGAGATATACATTGCTATTTGGTGGCTTTCTGCGCTCTACTGTGCCCTACTCTACACTGCTTGACCATGGGGAGGCCAGAAATAGTGGCAGAGGCACG
>NW_016984538.1:0-495 GCF_001483705.2 Eufriesea mexicana | reverse complement strand
GCTGTGACAGGTTATAGACTTTGAATAGACCTATTCTCTGGCCAGTAGATGGCTGTACTTGCCTTTGGAATGATGGCTTTAGGCACCCTTTTCGCCAAGGTACAACTGATTATAGTTTATGACAAGACCTATTCTCTGGCAAGTAGATTGCTGTACTTGACATTGGATTGAAGGCGTTAAGCGATCTATTCACCAAGCTACAACGGATGATAGATTTTGAATAGACCTATTCTCTGGCAAGTAGATGACTGTACATTCCATTGGATTGAAGGCGTTGGGGGATCCACTCACCAAGCTATAACACGTTATATAACTTGAATAGACCTATTCTCTGGCAAGTAGATGGCTGAACTTGCCACTAGATTGAAGGCGCTAGGCGATCTACTCACTCACCTATGGCAGCTTATAAATTTTGAATGGACTTATTCTCAAGCAAGTAGATGCCTGTACTTGCCATTGGATTGAAGGCGTTAGGCGATCTATACTCCATGCTAT
>NW_016984537.1:397-629 GCF_001483705.2 Eufriesea mexicana | reverse complement strand
CATGCAATAGTGGTCTCGGCGCGTTAGGTTAAGTTATGTTACGTTCGGTTGTGTTACGTTGGGAGAGGTTTGGACGGTATAGCTTTGACTTTTGTGCCGTACACTACTCTTCGGGGAATTTCTGCGCTCTACGTTGCTCCACTATACTCTGCCAGTCTCCGGGGAGGCCAGTAATAATCGTCGCGGCACGTTAGTTTGAGTTAGGTTACGTTTGGTTCTGCTACGATTGGCT
>NW_016984537.1:0-340 GCF_001483705.2 Eufriesea mexicana | reverse complement strand
TTCCTGCTCTCTACATGACTCTAATATGCTCTGCTTCGCTCAGGGGATGCCAGCAATTGTGGTGGCAGCACTATAGTTCTGGTTACGTTAAATTAGGTTAGGTTTCGCCACGGTATCTTTGACTTTTGCGCTATACATTGCAATGCGGTGGGATTCTGCGATCTATTGTGCTGTAGTATTTTCTGCCTTGCTTTGAGGAGGACAGCAGTTATGGCCTCGGCACGTTAGGTTCGGTCATGTTACGTTTGTTTATTTTAGGTTAGGTTAAACTATGTCTGGATTTCGTTGGCATTTGTTATATACACTGCTATTTACTGGATTGTTGTGTTCTACTGTGCTC
>NW_016984536.1:0-524 GCF_001483705.2 Eufriesea mexicana | reverse complement strand
CATGTTCTGCTTGTGTCTGGGGTGCCAGCAATAGAGGTCTCTTCGCGTTAGGTTCAGTTATGTTTCGTTTGGTTACGTTACGTTTGGTTAGGTTAGGATAATATAGCTGAGACTTTTATGCTGCTAACTGCTATTCCGTGAACATCTGCGCCCTACTCTCCTCTAATAAATTCTGTTTGGCTCTTGGAGGGTGCTGCAATAGATGTCCCGTCACGGTATATTGTGGAAGGTAACGATGATTTAGGTTCGGATAGGGTGGCTTAGACAATAGTGCTATATACAGCTATTCCTTGGTTTTCTGCGATTTACTAGACTCTAGTACGTTCGGCTTGACTCTGGGGAGGCCGCCTGTAGTGGCGTGGGCAAGTTACGTTGAGTTCGGCAACGTGTGGTAGTTTAGGTTTGTTCATATAGTGTATGGATGTTTTTGACTATTACGTTATACACTGCAGTGCGGGGGATTCCTGCGCTCTACTCTTCTCTTGTATGTTCTGCTTGGCTCTAGGGTGGCCAGCAGTAGTGTC
>NW_016984535.1:0-298 GCF_001483705.2 Eufriesea mexicana | reverse complement strand
AGGTCTACTATGCTCTAGTATATTCTGCTTGGCTCTGGGGACCACAGTAATAATGATCTCGCTGGTATAGTTTGAGATACAATACGTCTGGTTTGGTTACCTTAGCTTTGGTTAGGCACGAACAGCTTCGACCTTTCTCCTATACACTGCGATTCTATGTACTTCTGCGCTCTACTCCCCTCTATTATGCACTGCTTGGCTGCGTGGAGGCCAGCGATACTGGTCGCGGAATGATAGGGTGAGTTATATTACGTTTGGTTGTATTGGGCTTCGTTGGGTCAGGTTAGGATCGCTTTGA
>NW_016984534.1:2322-2579 GCF_001483705.2 Eufriesea mexicana | reverse complement strand
CACAACTGTGCTCTAGTACATTCTGCTTGTCTTTGTGGAGGCCAGCATCGGTGGTCCCGTCATTCTAGGTTGGGTTAGGATACGTTTCGTTATATTACGTTGTCTAAGTTGGAAGTGTGTACTTTGACTTTTGTGCTATACAGCGGTATACGGTGGGTTTTTGCGCTCTCATGTGCTATAATATGCTCTTCTTGGCTCTGGGGTGGCCAGTAACGGTGGTTACGGCACGTTAGTTTGTGTTATGTTACGTTTCGTTG
>NW_016984534.1:0-1562 GCF_001483705.2 Eufriesea mexicana | reverse complement strand
CTGGGGAGGCCAGCAGTAGTTGTCACAGCACGATAGGTTGAGTTACATTACGTTTTGGTTAGGTTATGTTGTGTCAAGCTCGGTCAGGTTATCTTTGGCTTTCGTTCTATACACTGCTATTCGGTGCATTTCTGCGCTCGACTGTGCTCCGCCATATCATTCTTGGCCCTGGGAGGCCAGCAATATTCGCGGTACTTCGTTTTGAGTTAGGCTATGTTTGATTATGTTACGTTAGGTTATGTTTTGTTAGTATGGTCTCGACATTCGTGCTATACACTATTATACTGAGGGTTCCTTTAGTGTACTGTGCTCTACTGTATTCTGCTTGGCTCTGTGGATTCCGGCACCGGTGGCCGCGGCACGCACCATTGAGTTACGCTACGTTTGGTAATGTTAGGTAAGGTCTGGTTACGTTAGGATATCCTTGACTTTTGCGCTATTCACTGCAGTGCGGAGTATTTCTGCGAACTACTGTGCTCTAGTACACTGTACTTGCATCTGTGGAGGGCAGCAATATTTGTCTCGCAATGTTAGGTTGAGTTAGGTTACGTTTGGGTATGCTAAATTTGGCTAGCTTAGGATATGCTACTTCGACTCTTGTGCTTTACACTGCTGTTCCTTGAGATTCCGTGATCTACTGACATCTGCTGCACTCCACTTGGATCTGTGGAGGCCAGGTGCTGTTGTCGCTGCACGTAACTATGAGCCATGTTTCGTTTTGTTAGGTTTGGCTAGGCCAGGTTAGGTTACGATGTCTACGGCTTTAGTGCTATTCACTGCAATACGGTGGATTTCTGCGCACTACTGTGCTGTAGTACCCTCTCTTTGCATCTGTGCGGGCCAGCAATAATGGCCTCGCCATGTTACGTTGAGATAGGCTACGTACGTGTGTGTCACGTTTGGCTATGTTAGCATATGCTTCTTTGTCCTTCGTGCTTTACACTGCTTTCGGCCGATTTTGTGATCCTCTGCGCTCCACTACAATCTGCTTTGCTCTGGGGATGCCAGGAGCTATGGCCGCATCATGTCATTTTGGGCTATGCAGCGTTTTGTTAGGTTAGATTAGATCAGGTTAGGTTCGGATATCTACGTCTCTTGTGCACTTCACCACCATGCGGCGGATTTCTGCGCACTACTGTGCTCTAGTACACTGTGCCTTTCTCTGTGGAGGTCTGCAATAGAGGTCTCGCCATGTTAGGTAGAGTTAGGCTACGTTTGGTCATGTTACATTTGACTTGGTTAGGATAGGCTGCTTTGACATTTGTGCCATTCACTGTTGTTCGGTGGATTTTGCGCTCAAATGTGCCCCAATATGCTCTGCTTGGCTCTTGTAGGCGAGCGATGGCGGTCTCGTCGCGTTACGCTGAGTTATACTATGCTTGGCTGGGTTAAATTCGGCAAGGTTGTGTCAGGATATGTCTGACTCTTGTGCCATACATTGCAATGCGCTGAATTTCTGCGCTCTTTTGTGGTCGCGGCACGTTGGATTGAGTTATGTAACGTCTCGTGAGGTTAAGGTAGGCTAATCTTGGTCAGGTTGACTTAGACTTTCGCACTATACA